>NC_073695.1:142635824-142766494 GCF_029784165.1 Wyeomyia smithii
ATATATATATATATATATATATATATATATATATATATATATTTATATATATATATATATATATATATATATATATATATATATATATATATATATATATATATATATATATATATATATATATATATATATATATATATATATATATATATATATATATATATATATATATATATATATATATATATATATATATATATATATATATATATATATATATATATATATATATATATATATATATATATATATATATATATATATATATATATATATATATATATATATTCATATATATATATATATATATATATATATATATATATATATATATATATATATATATATATATATATATATATATATATATATATATATAAGAACTGCGTTTGCTGACTTTTAGGGGAATGAGTCAAAAATAAAATTCTTCCTATTTATTCGAAAATAATAAAACATGCTTGTAAAATAAATTAAATACATGTTTTCTCTTATTCGATTATATATAAAATTCGATTATATATAGTGGAAAAAAATCGGAGACTATATATAATCGAGTCCGACCTGTACTTAGCGATGCGAAATTCTAAATTAGCTTCGGACAAAGTACACCACCGCACAGTAAGGAGTCGCTGGGCATCGACCCAAAATTGAAAATGTGAATTTCATTTCAATTATATTTTTCTTATAGTTGTATACTATTGAAGTGACAGAATCCAAATTTTTACGACAAAATTTGAATTTTCTATGATTTTTCAAAGTGTACTGAGTCAGCGTTTTTTAGCGTTTTTCTTGAAAAAAATGCAATGTTGCAAAATATGCTGGAGCCCCAAGAGTAACTTGAATCTTGATGACGTCTAAGTAAAAGTTGTCTATAAAATAGTGGAGAATAAATCCTTATCATTGGATAATGTATAATCTCAATGTAATGCTCAAAAAAAATTGACGGAATCAAAAAATTACGTATTTTTTGTATAAAACAGCGTTTAAAGTTTAGACGGCAGGGTTTGGCACTATTGGCACTAGTTTTAAAAGATAGCTTGGAAAAAATGCCTTGAAATGCATCTAGTCCGATCTTGCGCAGAGTTGCGCAGAGTACCTTTCTTTCGGAGAGAAACAACGAGTGTTCGGCACATGTCGGATTTCAAAAATGTAAATTTGAATTGCACACTGCAAACCGTCTACATAATACAAATGACTCATATTAGTCTGATAATAACGTTTTCAAACAAGTTTCAGTATAATTAATCACACTATTTGCATATTTACAAGTTTAACTGATCTATATTTTGATAATTTACGAAGTATCAAAAACTAGTCATTGTTTATGTTTTGGATTACCAGCACTGACTACCAAAATCATGTTTTAAGCTTATATCATACCAGTCACAGGTAAAAACAATCGTATAAACATAAACCATGACATAATACATCGCCTGCTAATTTCTACAGAGCAAATAGTGAATAGTTATTTTGACGTTAGAAACTGCATTTCGAAAACCCTTCTTGAAGATATTAAAACTATATTGAAAATGAACACAAAAATGAAGATGAAGGTGAAAGTGAATGGAAAAAATGCAAATGGAAAAAAATGCGAATGCGATAAAAAGCATCAATAGTCACTTTGAAAAAAAAAAAAACAAGTCATAAGTGATTTCCAACATGAATCATATTATTCATTTTTTTTCTTTTTCTTAATAATTGATTCATATTTTATGTTTTTTATAGCATATGAAAGTCTTTCAAGCATCATGCATTTTATTTTTCAAAAGATTGGAACCAAAGTACAATTTCCCTCATATAATATATATAAAAAACATGAAATTTCCCCTGGCGTCAAAAATAAGCATTTTCATGCAAAAATAATATCAAATTCGGTCTCAGCGTCCCAAAATTATATAAAAACCATGTATTTTCCATGATTTGAAGATATTTTTTCGCTTGGCCAGCATTTGTATGGAGCCGCCCCACTGTGCACCGCTGCGACGCGAGCTGCGCAACATAATGTGCTAGCCGCGTTGGCAGATGTAACTACACTACTCATGTCCAAACGCGATGCTTTGATTTCCATGGATGCTTTGAGAGATGAAGAATTAATCAAACAGCTTCAACACCTTACTTTTCCATAATCGCTAAACATTAACAACAACAACACCGAAAACAAGCGTCTCCAGCCACCAAAACGCTGTAACAGAATATACGCATCAGATGCATACAGCGACTGCCGATCAAATGAATTTTTTTCCGGTCGTTCATTGCCACTAAAAATCAATGGATATTGAACAAAAGAAAAATGCGAAAAAAATCGTCATGAGGTAGCGCGAACAGGATTGCGAGGATTCACACAGACGAACGGTGTACGAAGTCTCGCACAAAACGGATAAGATGAAATTGAATGACTGATATTTTTGTGTTCGGTAGAAGAAAGGATTGATCAGAGCACTGATCCTATGTCGGCAATGTACTGTGTCGATACTAACTTATGCACACAATACTTGATAGGCAGGTAGTTGATCACCATTGCATCTAATGTCGTTTTCGTTTTCGCGGTGTACTACACTTTTTCCGTGCTATACTAAATGCTATACTGAAATAAAACATTTTCAGTGTCATTGCATTGGTATGCGTAATAATGGGATAGCTGTCAATTCGTTTTGTTTTGGTCATAATCGCATTCGTCATTTTGTCTCGTTTCCATTTCATATGTCCATCTCGCAAATGTGCTGAGAAAAAAATTACCTGACACTTTACCACGTGGAACGAAAACCAAAACAAACCAGTTTTGACATATACGTGTGAATGTGTTGGTAACTTCCTACAGCACACTCTGCTTTTTTCGGGTGTCATCAGTGACAGAAAAAGTGTAGGGAGAGACAGAAAAAGGGTAACACGAAAAATCAAATAAAACATTTTCGGTGTCAAAAGTGTCATTTGAGAAAACGAAAACGACATAAGGTTCCGTAAGGCAAAACTCACGAACTTTTTTTGAGTTCCTTCAATTCGTTGAATATGTGCTACATATTGGGGGCGACAAACAACGCTCGCAAAGTCCAGCATGTTCCGCACTAGTACTTTGTAAATGGCTAATATAGAATAAGGGTCTTTGAGATCCCGTCCGTACCGTCTCACAAGAGATAACAATTTCAAGCTGTCTGTAACTACATTGTCAATATGATTTGTAAGCGAAAGTTGTCGGTCAAATGTAACGCCTAGGTCGCGAACTTTCTCTTTACGTGATAACTCTGTTTCATTGAAATGAAATGATCACATCATCAGCATAAATCAGAATCATGGCGTTAGTCAATTTGTCTGGAAGCTTGTTCATCACGAGTACGAATAACAGTGGCTTCCTTGAGGTACTCCCGAATTCACAGTGAACGAAGCAGAGACGTGTCCCTTTATTTTAACATACTGAACTCTTCCCACCAAATATGTTTTCAACCAATTGTGTGGACCGCTAGACCAGAGTGGACCGCCAATGCCGAAGTCACTAATCGATCGAAGAATGCTGTTCGTCTTAACCGCATCAAATATCTTGCTCATATCTGTGTAAATACAGTCGACTTGAAATCCTTTGCATATATAATCGGTTACTAGAGAAGTAAACTCACAAAGATTCGTGGTAACGGATTTCTTTTTTAAAAATCCGTTTTGCTCAGAAGAAATGTGTTCAGCGACTACCTCGTAAAGAGAATCGAACACTAGCCTTTCGAAAAGCTTAGGAGTAGCAGATTGGATTGTTATACCACGATAATTCTCTGCATCTGAGCGAGATCCTTTTTTATGAACAGGTGTGATGTGTGAAATTTTCCAAATTGAAGGAAAGTAAGCCAGTGACGCGTTGAACAAACTGGTGAGAGGGACCAAAAGCTCACCTTGGAACTGTTTTAGGAGGCTGTTAGAGAGATAGTGTCAGGGCCAGGCGACGAGTTTGTGTCAAGTTTGTGGATTCCATTTTTGACATCAGTTTCAGATACTTGAAATACTTCCAAGCCACTGTTGAAAGAAGGTATACGCACAGTTGACGGCTGCTCTGCAAAGACACTAAGGAAATGCTCGGCGAAAAGGCCAGTCGACGATAGAGTATCTGTAGCGGTTGCGCCTCCGTACCTCACATTTCCTGGGATGCCAGATTGTTTCCTTCGATTATTTACGAAGTTCCAGAAGGTGTTAGAATTATTTTTCAAATCGCGCTGTATTTCATTCAAGTATACCTGATATTCCTCCTTGTGTGTTGCTTTGAACATGCGCAGCAGTTGTTTACAGTTAGTTACATTTTCGTTTGATCTCGCACGACACATTTTCTTCAAAGCAGCTCTTTTGCTCTTCATTAGCTTTATCAGCGCTGGAGAAAACCATTTGGGATATTTGTGATCATACTTAACACGTTTCATAATCACAGAAATATTACGGGAAATAATACCAAATACTGTGAAATAAAACAGTAAGGTATTGAAAACCACCCAGTTATTAACTTTTGCGATATCACCAACGTCAACATCATTGTCAGAGGAAAATTCGATTGCGTTATATCCAACCGTATACAATCGGCCTTAAATTTCGCACTGAAATGGTGCAGGATAGAGGGCTTATCTATAAATCCTTCGAAAACAACTATTATTCTCTTCACACGAAGGAGGAAAAACACAATAAAGAAATTACGGCTCGATGGCACTGGTCTGAACACATCTACTGAAACTAAGTTTTTAGGAATATGGCTTGATCATGAACTAAACTGGAACACACACATTGAAAATGCAATCAAGAAGGCAACTAGCGCTCTGGGTGTGTAGCAGAACCATTGGTAAAAACTGGGGTTTAAAACCCAGGGTGATACACTGGTTATATCAACAAATTATTATACCAAAACTCACCTATGCCTCGCTAGAGTGGTGGCCAAAAACTAATGAAACGGCCGCTCAAACAGAGTTAGGCAAACTACAAAGGCTAGCTTGCGTATCAACTTGCGAAGCTATGAGAAGTACTCCGACGAAATCTTTGGAAGCAATTTGTCATTTCCTTCCACTTCATCAAACGGTGCAACTAGAGGCGGTAAAGAGTGCCCTAAGGCTGAACCGTCACAAAAACATTCTAGACGAGAATCTAACAGGTCACATCAAAGTGCTGAAAAATTTTCATATAAACGAACTTATAGTGAGAAACGAAGACTGGCTGGAAAATAAGCCAAATTTCGACACTCCCTATAAAATCATTGAGACCGAACGGGAATCTTGGGAAACAGGAGGTCCAGCAGTTCGACAGGGCTCAATAATCTTTTACACCGATGGTTCAAAAATGAGTAAAGCCACCGGAGCTGGCATCACCGGGCCAGGAATAAATGAATATATCTCTATGGAAAACTGGCCAACAGTTTTTCAAGCTGAAATATACGCAATCATGGAATGTGCATACATCTGTCTAAAGAGAAATTACAGACACGCAAATATCTGTATCTTCTCCGACAGTCAGGCAGCACTCAAAGCGCTTAAAGCACCCATTTGCAAATCGAAACTAGTTTGGGAATGCATTTTTTCACATCGGCAGCTAGCACAAAAAACCAGGTTTTACTATACGGGGTACTAAAAACTAAAAACTTTGGTCACTGTACCTCTTTTTTGAAAATGTGGTAAAAAAGCGCTCGTAGTTCTTGGGACTGGTCGTAATCTTCACTGAATGCGTAGATATATGTTCGCATTGCTACTACTCATGCATTTCCTGCTATTTAAAGAGTGTTTTTCATGCTAAAATATTAATTGAAAATAAATTGTATTTCTGGCGATTATTGTTGCATACAAACAATTGGTTCAAGCAGATTCAAAACAACAAGTTGCAAGACGTAAAGTTTTTCTATGTTGTTCCCAGATAGTTCTTAAGATGAACAAATATTATAACGATACATTTTATTGTTATTTTTGCAAGTTTTTCCTCAAAGACAATGTTGAGTCCCAATATTCTCCACAGCGTATTACATATTTCTTCTTAACAAAAACCCAAGACGTGAAGTAACATGCAAATTTGGCCAATTTCATAAGTCATATTCCTCGTGGACTAGTTTTTGATGATTTTAGACCACCTTCTCTCTCAGTGGATAACAATTCATATATATTCTAAAAATTTTGTATGAATCTCGTACATTCGCCATTATAAACTGTTCACGTAGAATGTGAATGGCCCCCAAATTGCTTTCCATATTTATGAACCCGTTTAAGGCTGTTCAATTTAGTAAAAGTAGCAAAGTGTTACACCAAATTCATCAAAACAATAAAGTGATCAAAGTCACCCCGGGATGATGATTGGTGTAAAATTTTTAGAGCATGTTTAAAAACAGCAAAAATGTTGCTAAACTTTTGAAGTAGTGACTGAGTAAGTATTCAGCAATTGTTTTTCTTTTAAAATTTTCAACAACTTTAGAAATGGTATTTTTTTTATCTAACTGTTAGGTGGATTGATCGAAAAACCAAAACCGCCAAAAGTAAGGTCTTGTTCCATGAAACAATTTTGCTGAAGACATTGAGTACATAAAATCAATTTTTCATAGTCAAATCTAGAACGATCACGATTTTGCGAATTTAGACCACCGTGCACTGTGGGATTTTCAAATAAATCTATCCGCCAATTGTAAATGTCTTGAAATATTATACTTGGAGTGTGTAGAAACTATTTTGGAAGTTGTTTAATGAAATTATGGCTGAAAAACGTGCTTTACATTGAGTATTTCGTCGTTTTAATATCACTTTATTGTACTTTACGACCTTCAAAAGGGCATTATTCAAAAATGTACCGTACGATGATTTTGAAATTTTGACCAGAGATTCTGGACGTCATAACGAATCGAATGGCGTACTCAGATTCTTTGGTGCATTTTTTTTATAATAACGGTCTGTGGGAGTACCGTGCTGTAAGTTAGTATATAAGCTAATGTAAAAATAAATAATGTAGTTAGTCCATCCAAACGCTGTGTGAATAATTCCGCGCCGACTACGCATACAGGTTTTGTTCTCAAATGAAAGCCTGGTAGGATTACTGGTATGGCCCCTACATTCGTGGTGACAAGCGTTTCAGGAAAAGAACCCTGCGAAGCAGAAGGAACTGGTTGAAAGTGGCCAGAGATAGCAGTGGAAGTCGGATCGGCTGAGGATTAAAAAAAATCCTCTGCAGTTTGGTAGGACAGTGGAATATATGAGTGCAAGTGTTCAAAAACGGAAAGAGAGGGATAGTATATACAATAGAAAGTTATAAAAAGGTGGAACTCGAATAAAAAAAATTAATGAGAATTTACAAAACGAAAGTGAACGAGAGTGTCGACAAGTGACCAGTCTGTGCACGAGTTGGAAGTGCATTTAAAACGTCGGATCGAAGGAGCAGTGGCAGTGGCGGATCGCTGCAGTTATAGACCGTCGTGATGTCACGTGACCCCTCGAAAAGGATCACGGAGGTGTGATCAAAACCCCGCAATTTGCGACTCAATATTAATCAGCTGAACAACCGCGAAGTGATTGAGATCGTACCTTGGAAGACTCTTTTAAAGGCTCTTTAAACTTGTGCAGTTCAAAAAAAGAAGTGAAAAAAATTAGCCCATCATAATTGTTGTCCTAAGCCTAGCAGTGAAGAAGACAAAAAAAAAGTTATCATGTTAAGGAGGTGCCAAACCCGATCAGAAGAGCATAACTAAAAAAATACAAAATTCTATCAACGCGAGATACAAATAACATATTTTGACACAATTTTGTATTTTTCCATATAATTTTGATAACAAAATTGAATCTGAATGAGTTATTATAACGAAACTTGAAATGAAGTAGTTCTGAAACAAGTCTAACTAATTTTTTCGTTTTTATCAAAACCTGTTGTTTCTAACAATGTTTGTTATTATACTGTTCTATATACTATCTTATTTTGTTAGAAAGCTGATACATTAGTAACAAATTTTGATATGTGTTTGATACTAGTAGAATCATTTTGGTTATAATTTCTGTTATTTTAACACCTAACGGGATCAAACTGAAAACACAGCCCGTAAGGTTTTTCCCGTAACAAGCTAATAGCTTCTGTTACATTTTTGTTTTTTCTTCCTGATCGGGAAGTTACGTAGTGGAAATTTAAGTGAGATGTCGACGACGATGGCCGGCTCCATACCAAGGATATTCGGGTGAGTGATTCTTTCCTTTTTTTATTGATACTCAGCACATTATAAGAGCTGGAGTAAATTTTAGAAGCGGGTTCAATTTTCTCCAGAAGCACATAGTAAGAAAACTTTAAGTTTAAATAATATTGCACATAATTTTCAAGCAGAATCGTGGTACGTCAAAAGCAGCTGAAATTTTAACGGGAGAATATTATTTTACGTGACGTGCAATATTCGAATTGAATAGCTGTCTAATGAATGGTGATGTATCGTTCGACGCAGTAAATTTATGAATTGACAATAATTGAAATTTTAAACGGGAAAAGCAATAAAATCAACCAAATATTTGCCATTCAGGAAGGTATTGACGATAGCAGAGAACGACGGAGATACACACATTAAGAGGTACAAGTGACCTCGGAGACTACATTAGGTGAAATACATCATATCAGATTATTCCGCATGATTACAAAAGAAAATTCAGGAGTTCGTTGGTTTATAATTATTCTGATTTACAGGTTATCGAGTTTACTTGGGTCGAAAGGCCAATTTGTATGAACAATCAATTCGCACCGCTGCTGCGCGGGGGATTTTATTCCACAAACGGCAAGCATTAAAGCTCTCGAGCACCAAAGTGCGCGCAAGCAAACTTTTGCTTGCCCGATAAAATAATTGAAGCGCCAAGGCGGGGAACAAACTAAATTTAAGAAAGAGTGCCTGCGGCAACACCGCTGGCAAAACGAATTATAGAACGCATACAAACACTCGCAGAGTTACGCACATGGAACTCTCATAATTATTCAAAGTGAGAGTTTTAGCACACGAGTGGCCACACTGCGAGTACGTAAATCGGGGCTACGTTATCGTCAGCAAACATAAAGGGGTAAGGTCGCATTTTATGAATGTCTAATTGAGAGCGTGAGAGCGGTAACTACGAATTGCGCACTCACACGTTTCATACAAAAGCTAGTCAGTTGAACAAATTCTCGGGTACACTGTCTCTGTTTATGAACTTACAGTGTTATTGGGATCAGCTGTGCCAGCCACGGCAAAGGTCGTATTTTGTAAACATCAATTTTAATGGCCGATGGTAGAACGTTTTGCTACCATAAGCAAAGAGAACCTGGTGGCTCACCAGTAGCGATGAAATGCTAAGGAGGTAAAAAGAGAGTAGAATAACAAGCGCAACGCGCGCAACGATAGTTGAATAACCGAATATAGATGAAAACTTCGCTGGCATTTTCTTTTTCGAAGGCGATAGACTATCTAAGACTGACGTCGCAGTACACACTAATGAAACTTTATCAGATTTGCTATTTGCTATTTGCTATATTATTATTAAAAGGCAGTACAGATTTCCGGAGGCTACAAAACGGCACATTAATAAAGAAATCTATGAAATGAGGGCACAGGGTATTATAAGACCCACCACTAGTCCCTGGAATGCACCGGTGTTATGTGTACCGAAGAAACCGGATGCTGAGAGTAACAAGAAATACCGAATTGCGGTGGACTTCAGGTCATTGAACGAAGTTATCAAACCGTTTGTATATCCAATACCTCTTAAAAATGAGATATTGGATAATGCTGGAGGAGCAAAATATTTCTCCTCAATTGATTTAAAATCTGGTTTCTATCAATTCCCGATCGACCGCCGAGATTCAGCTAAAACGGCGTTTTTCACTCCTAAAGGCCACTTCAAATTTACACGAATGCCGATGGGGTTGAAGAACAGTCCCTCAACATTCCAAAAACTTATGAATACTGTTCTTTTTGAGATGGGGGAAGTGAAAGCATTTGTTTATCTCAACGACATTATAGTCTTTGGCGATATCATTGAAGATCATAATGATAATTTGCGCAAGGTATTGGAAGCTTTGCGAAGATATAATTTAAAAATTGAACCATCGAAATGCCAATTACTAAAGAGAGAAATAAAATATTTGGGGCATGTCGGTAACAAAAACGGCATCGAACCTACTAATGCAAATATACAGGCCATACAGAGCCTTAAGCCGCCCACTAACGTCAAAGGCGTAAGATCGTTTTTGAGTACAGTGAAATTTATCCCTGACGCTGAATGATTTGTTAAAGAAAGACGCTAAATTTGTATGGGCAAAGGAATGCCAAGAAGCGTTCGAATTCCTTAGAAACACGCTGATAACAGAGCCGGTCTTGGTCCAGCCAGATTATAAAGACACTGTTGTTATTACGACAGCCGCTAGCAATTATGTTATTGGGCCGTCCTGTCAAACGAAAAATCGTGCACTTGTAGGTGCAGAGACCAGGTATCATATCATAGAAAAGAAACTACTGGCAATCGTATGGGCCATAGAATATTTCAAACATTACATTTTTGGTCAAAAGTTTATCGTTATCGTTCACACCCGCCACAGACCACTTATAGCGATTTGGAGACTCAAAGAGACATCTCCAACGCTGACATGATTGAGACTGAAGGTGCAGGGTTTGGAATGCAGCATCAGGTATAAACAGAGTAGCGAGGATATAGTCGCAGATTTTTTGTCACGTTTGTCAGATGGGACGAGTCAGGGGCAAGAAAGTTCACCCCACAGGCAGATAGCCATGATTACGCGCCAGCAGAAACGCCTGCTAGAGCGGCAGAAGAATGCTTAAGATGAATTGAATGGCACAATACAAGATTTAAGTACCATAGACATTGCGAACATCGCTGAGGACGAGGGTGAGCAACAACTCGTCAACATTTCATATGATGACTTTTCACAGGCATTGCCAAATGATCTGATACCAATCGAGACGGTGGAAGTCTAAAAGAGAATATTGGACGAGAGGAATATCGAAGCTCGTTTTGCCATTTTGAACAGTCGAACGGCGTACAGAGAACTTAAGACACTGGATCAACTGTCACAAGGACTGAAAGATTACGTAAAAGATGGTGTACTCAAACTCAAAGACAAGAAGGTAGGCGGTTTCAGAGTAGATGGCAGCGAAAATTCGTTAATCGATTGCCGAAAATTTTTTCACAATTTTTGAATAGCTTCAGTAAGAGCCCCGCGGCAGTAAAAGCTGCCGGGGTCATTCATTTAATATCATTTAGGAAAATTAAGCAACGGAAAAAAATGTCAGATGATTCAGTTTCTCGCAGGTAAACTAGGAAAACAAGTTATATTACAGGGCGAGGGTACATTAGTTGCGCCAGATCAAGTGGAAGTAATTTTAAAACAATTTCCCGATGCACCATTGCAACCATGCACCCACCACGTGGGCCAATATGAAGCGGGCTATTAAGAATTATGTTCGGCAGTGCGATTCAAGAAGGTAGGCGGTTTCAGAGTAGATGGCAGCGAAAATTCGTTAATCGATTGCCGAAAATTTTTTCACAATTTTTGAATAGCTTCAGTAAGAGCCCCGCGGCAGTAAAAGCTGCCGGGGTCATTCATTTAATATCATTTAGGAAAATTAAGCAACGGAAAAAAATGTCAGATGATTCAGTTTCTCGCAGGTAAACTAGGAAAACAAGTTATATTACAGGGCGAGGGTACATTAGTTGCGCCAGATCAAGTGGAAGTAATTTTAAAACAATTTCCCGATGCACCATTGCAACCATGCACCCACCACGTGGGCCAATATGAAGCGGGCTATTAAGAATTATGTTCGGCAGTGCGATTCCTGCCAGAAGAACAAGGTTGGAAGGTCAAACAGGATCGAGTCCCGTCTGGACGAGAGAAAAATGTTTTCTAAGCCTAAAAGTCACACCTTCTATTCCCGTTCATTTTCGCATCCTCGCAAACTGCATACATTGCCCGCTTTACTAAACTTAAAATGTAAGTCATATGACAAAAATGAAATTAGTTCGCAAAGTAAATTTAGCCAACGGAGCTCTTCCATGATACGCGTTTGGAGTCTAGCCAGCAAACTGAAGTGTCTCATCGCTTGCGCCGCTGTAGATATAATAAGTCGTTATACATTGTGTGTGTGAAGAGATCACTCTCTCAGTTACAGAAATAAACTCTCACCGGGCAGTGTGTGCAGTTCATCGTTGGCGTGCTGAGATACGGGAACACAAAAGTAGAGGGTGATTCGACTTTGGTTTAGAACTAGTTATACCTTTACCAATAGTTTAATTGGCTAAAACACCTTGCCGGAGACAACGGAGATTGCGGGTTCGAGTCCCGTCTGGACGAGGGAAAAATTTTTCTAAGCCTAAAAGTCACACCTTCTATTGCCGTTCATTTTCGCATCCTCGCAAACTGCATACATTGCCCGAGTTAAGTGCTTTGCACCACACAGGAGTGTGACGACGACATGGAGCGGAGCAACAGTGACACGACGGGCGATCGGTACATTCTTGTGTGTAAAAGAATAGAATAAACACTTGTTGTCGGACCACCGAACTGTTAGCACTTTTATTTTTTCTACTCACCGTACCGAAAAGCTAACTGGCGCCCGAATAGGGACCGCCACTTGTGGAATAGAATAAGTTGATCAAAGTGATAGTGCCCCTTCTAAAAGTACAAAAGCACTAATCAACCGAGATTTACTAAGCTGACGGCGGGACACTGGATATTTCCGATCGGTGATAGAGGCCTCAGTAGCAGAAGCAAACAGGAGAACTTCGACCCACCTGCCCACCGTTACCCCAAGAAGAGCGGTCGACTACGAATGGAACCGATGTGGTGAGTTGATTTTATTTTCTATCATTTCAACAAGTGTATAAGTCCATTCGTTGTTTTGCTTTCGTCTCGATTAGACGCAAATTGTTTATCTCCGTTTGAGTTCGCAAAATAACAATACACGAGTTATCGTACGGGTGTTTTTTTTTTGTCGATTAGTTCTTGTGCTGCGCGATAACAATAGCCTGTTATATATCGGCAGAAACATCTGCACACTGGTAGGGGCAGGCTACCCCGCCAGTGATTCGATACGCAGCTGATATATCAGCAAGAATAATTCTCCCGCACCCCTGTAACCCCGCTAGCAGCACGGACCATCATACGATCGAGCGAGTGGAAGTCAACTACAAGTGGCATCTACAAGGTCGCGTGTAGGACACGGCCACTGTGTCACAACACGAAGCTGGATCGTCATTGTTTGTTCTGCGGAGACGCTCGATTAATCCTACTATCAGCCGTGAGGTTGTGACTTAGACGTTCGGTGAAGTATTACATTTAGAATTTTTACAATTATTATCAATATTATTACTATGTTATAATATTATTATTAATATTATTATTGATATTATTATTGTTATTACTATTATTATTACTATAATTATTATTATTTTTATTATTACTATTGTTATTAGTATTAGTATTACTGTCTTTTTTTTATTTGATCCATTGTAGATTGAAAAATTGTTTTTAAAATTTAATATCAACTACTTGAACCCCCCCCCCCCCAATATACGAATATTTATCGTTTGTGTGCGGTAGAGCGTAACGCTCCCGCAAAATGGACGACATGCAGGTGCAACTTTTCCTGGAAGTGGAAACAAACATGGAAGAAATTGGAATTTCTCCCATCAGCTCACCCCTACCTTCCCCTGTGCCCTCCCCTTTGCCAAGTCCTGTACCAAGAGTACCGGAAGTACGGGTAAAAGCTTACCCAGATGCCGCTGGCGGTCCCTACGTTGTTTATTTCCGGCCCATAAAGAAGCCATTGAATATTATTCAAATTGGCAAGGACCTGGCAAAACATTTTTCGGCCGTAACCGAGATTACGAAGGTGAGGCCGAACAAACTGCGAGTTGTCGTGAGTAGCTTGAAGCAAGCAAACGAAATTGCTGGCTACGAGCTCTTCACGAGAGAGTATCGCGTGTACATCCCTGCCAAGGATGTAGAAATCGAAGGTGTGGTTACCGAGGGGAATCTCACTGTCGATGACATTTTGCGTCATGGAGTTGGCTGTTTTAAAAACCCCTTGATGCAAAGTGTAAAGATACTGGATTGCAAGCAATTGCATTCAGTATCCATTGAAGAAGGGAAGAAGAAATTCCTCCCTTCGGATTCCTTCCGAGTAACATTTGCCGGATCCGCGCTGCCGAACTACGTCCGCTTGGACAGGGTTCGTCTACCTGTACGCCTGTTCGTACCGCGGGTCATGCATTGCCAAAACTGTAAGCAGTTAGGTCACACAGCCACCTACTGCTGCAACGAGGCACGCTGTAGCAAGTGCGGAGGCAATCATGCTGAGAACGCTTGCAGTGGGGATACTGAAAAGTGTCTTTATTGCGAGGGAACTCGGCATGACCTTCCGGCATGTCCCGCGTACAAACAGCGCGAGGAAAAAATTAAGCGTTCCCTTAAGGAACGATCAAAGCGCTCTTTTGCAGAAATGCTTAAGAGTGCTGAGCCACCCTCGACAGGAAACATCTTTTCCTTTTTGCCAACCGATGAGGGTACATCTGACGACCCCGTCGAAGGGTGTTCTTATGCCTTGCCAGAGGGATCTAGGAAGAGGAGAATGCTCAACTCTCCTAATCTTTCTCGTAAAGGTCGTAAGATAACCCCTAGCGGAATGACCAATAAGACAACACAAAAAGGAAGCGGTGAAGAAAAACCGAAGCAAGTACCCCCCGGTTTTAATTTCAAATCAAACCAGGAGTACCCACCGCTTCCTGGGGCACCAAAAACCCCTCGTGCACCCATTTCTCGATCAGAAGACATAAAAGAAACAGGGTTCATAAAATTCTCTGATATTGTGGACTGGATATTTAAAACATTCAACATACCAGATCCTCTTCAAAATATTCTTCTTGCCCTTCTCCCTACAGTGAAAACCTTTTTGAAGCAACTCACAGCAACTTGGCCCCTCATTTCAGCTATCGTATCTTTCGATGACTAATACGTCGAAAGAGGTTAGGAATTTTGTCACTGTGTTACAGTGGAACTGCAGAAGTATCATCCCCAAATTTGATTTATTTTCACATTTGATAAACACATACAATTGTGATGCGTTCGCGCTCTGTGAAACTTTTCTCAATTCAAATGACCAACTTAATTTCCACGATTTTAACATCATTCGTCGAGATCGAGACTCACACGGTGGAGGGGTACTTTTAGGGATCAAAAAGTGCTATTCTTTTTTCAGAATCGACCTCCCCTCGATCTCGAATATTGAAGTTGTTGCCATTCAAACGAATATGAATGCAAAAGACCTTTGCCTTGTTTCGTTATATATTCCCCCATCCGCGCGGATTGAACAGAAGCAACTCCTTGATATAGCAGAATTGCTTCCCGCGCCTTTTTTGATTTTGGGAGATTTTAACTCTCACTGTTCGCTATGGGGGTCGCTGTACGACGACAACCGATCTTCTTTAATTTGTAACTTGATCGACGACTTCAATATGACACTTTTGAATACTGGGGAAGCGACACGTGTACCTAATCCTCCATCACGTGAAAGCGTGCTTGACCTATCCCTCTGCTCGACATCACTAGCGTTAGATTGCCAGTGGAAAGTAATCAACGATCCCCACGGTAGTGATCATCTTCCAATCGTTATATCAATTGCTAATGGTTCAACTCCCACGAACCCAATCAATATTTCCTACAACCTTACACGTAATATTGATTGGAAGCCTAATGAGTCTATTATAGCGGAATCTATCGAGACTCACGAGGAACTTCCTCCGGAGGAAGAATACGCGTTCTTAGCTGGCTTGATAATCGACGCCGCGACTCAAGCTCAGACGAAACCGATACCCGGGGTAACGATTAGACAGCGCCCTCCCAACAAATAATGGGACAAAGAGTGCTCTGAGCTGTACGCGCGAAGGTCCGCGGCGTATAAGGACTACCGGGAGTATGGCACTGTCAACCTACTTCGAAAGTAAAAGGCACTGGGCAGGCAGATGAAGAGCTTAGTAAAGGCGAAAAAACGCGGGTATTGGCGGCGGTTCGTAAACGCGTTGTCGAGGGAAACAGCGATGAGCACTCTTTGGGATACCGCCAGGCGCATGCGGAACCGTGACGTTTCGAATGAGAGTGAGGAGTATTCAGATCGCTGGATACTTGATTTTGCCAAAAAGGTCTGTCCAGACTCTGTACCGGAACAGAAAACCTTTCGCGACGCGTTTATAGTAACTACGGAAGAGCCTCCATTTTCGATGTTGGAATTTTCAATGGCTCTCCTGTCGTGCAACAATAAGGCTCCAGGGTTAGATAGAGTAAAATTCAACCTGTTGAAGAATCTACCCGACTCTGCAAAAAGACGCTTGTTGGACTTGTTCAACAAGTTTCTTGAGCTAAATATTGTTCCGCATGACTGGAGGGAGGTAAAAGTCATTGCTATTCGGAAACCCGGGAAACCTGCCTCTGATCACAATTCATATAGGCCGATTGCGATGCTCTCTTGCCTCCGGAAATTAATGGAGAAAATGATCCTCTTACGGTTAGACAAATGGGTCGAAACAAACGGTTTACTTTCAGATACTCAATTTGGCTTTCGCCGGGGCAAAGGGACGAACGATTGCCTAGCGTTGCTTTCTACTGAAATTCAACTCGCATTTGCTCGAAAAGAGCAAATGGCTTCTGCGTTCTTGGATATTAAGGGGGCTTTTGACTCTGTCTCTGTAGAAGTTTTAAGTGCGAATCTTCATTCGCAGGGACTTTCACCAAATTTGAATAACGTTTTGCTCAATTTGTTGTCAGAAAAGCATATGTATTTCTCACATGGCGATTCGACAACTTTCCGAATTAGTTACATGGGCCTTCCCCAGGGCTCATGTTTAAGTCCTCGCTTATATTACGTCAATGACATCGATAAATGTCTTGCAAATTCATGCACGCTAAGGCAACTTGCAGACGATAGCGTTGTATCCATTACTGGTAGCGAGGCTAGCGATCTGCAAGGACCATTACAAGATACCTTAGACAATTTGTCTGATTGGGCCCTTAAGCTGGGTATCGAATTCTCTCCGGAGAAAACTGAGTTGGTCGTTTTTTCTAGGAAGCATAACCCAGCTCAGCTGCAGCTCCTACTAACGGGTAAAACGATCCCTCAGGTTTTAGTCGCTAAATATCTCGGGGTCTGGTTCGACTCTAAATGCACCTGGGCTTGTCATATTAGGTATCTGACACGAAAATGCCAACAGAGGATTAATTTTCTTCGTACGATTACCGGAACCTGGTGGGGAGCCCACCCAGGAGACCTTCTAAGGCTTTACCAAACAACGATATTGTCAGTTCTTGAGTACGGCTGTTTCTGCTTTCGCTCCGCCGCGAACACGCACATTATAAAATTAGAGAGAATACAATATCGTTGTTTGCGTATTGCCTTGGGTTGCATGCAGTCGACCCATACGATGAGTCTTGAAGTGTTGACGGGTATTCTTCCGTTGAAACATCGTTTTTGGAATCTCTCTTACCGGTTGCTAATTCGATGCACAGTTATGAACCCATTAGTAATTGAAAATTTCGAGAGGTTGGTCGACCTTCAATCTCAATCCAGATTTATGACTTTATATTTTGACTATATGGCTCAAGATATTAATCCTTCTTCATACGATTCCTCCAATGTCGCACTTTTAGATACTTCTAATAATGCTATATTCTTCGACACCACCATGAAACAAGACATTTCTGGTATCCCGGATCAATTGCGTCCCCAAGAGATCCCTAAGATTTTTTCCAATAAGTTTAAACATGTTAGTTATGATAAAAGGTTTTACACTGACGGATCTAATCTAGATGAGTCCACTGGCTTCGGTGTTTTCCACGAAAATTTTACCGCCTCCTACAAACTCGATGCTCCTGCTTCCGTGTACGTCGCAGAACTTGCTGCTATTCAGTACTCTCTTGGAATCATCGAAACCCTACCCACAGACCACTACTTCATCTTCACAGATAGTCTCAGTGCCATTCAGGCTCTGCGATCGATGAAGCCTGTGAAGCACACCCCGTATTTCCTGGGGAAAATACGGCGGTTTTTAAGTGCTTTAACAGATAAAAATTACTGGGTTACCTTAGCGTGGGTCCCTTCTCATTGCTCGATTCCGGGTAATGAAAAGGCTGACTCTTAGCTAAGGTGGGTGCTATTGATGGCGATATTTATGAAAGACCAATTGCTTATGATGAATTTTATAGCATTTTGCGTCAACAGTTGGCAATCATCATGGAACTCAGATGAACTGGGACGGTGGCTACATTCCATTTTTCCTAAGGTATCGACGAAAGCATGGTTCAAGGGGTTGGATGTCGGTCGGGACTTCATTCGCGTGATGTCCAGACTTATGTCCAATCACTACACGTTAAGCACGCATCTCTTTCGTATAGGGCTTGTAGACAGTAATCACTGCGTTTGTGGCGATGGCTACCATGACATCGAGCATGTTCTTTGGTCGTGTACCGAATACTGTGGTGTTAGGTCCGAGCTTATAGATTCCCTTCGGGCCCGAGGAAAACAACCGAACGTACCCGTTAGAGACATTCTGGGAAGCGGTGATCTCCAGTACATGACACAGCTATACAGCTTTCTGAAAAACGCTGACATTAAAATTTAAAATTTTCTTTGTCTATTTGTCAGATTAAGGATACAAATATGCTGTGCTGAAGACACGGAAACGAAGAGCCCGCATCTATGCTTACACAAATATTGTGAACCCACAACAAACAAGAATGCAATTGCTCTACCAGTTGAAAAACAAAGTCCAAAATAGTTTTAAGTCAAAATTGTATCTCCCCTCCTCTCACCTTAAATCCCCACTAGCTCGTAGTCGGCCGCGAGAATAAAAAAAGGCCTCCCTCTTTTCCCTGCTAACGTAGAATTAATACGAATTGTACTTGGCTCAGTAAAACAGAAAATGTATCGTGCCGTGTCAAATAAACTAATTTAAACCTAGAAAAAAAGTGTATAAGTGTTTGTTATTTTAGATAATTTTAAGAAAAATTTAATCTTTCATTTTTTGTATCTTTTCAAAAGTGTAAAAGTGTAAACCAATTTAGAAAATTTTGAAAATTTGAATCTTCTATTCTTATATCAGTTCAAACAAAAAGTGCAAAAGTGTTAACTACTTTAAATAATAAAAAAGTATTACTAAAACCATGGCTGAAGTACTGGGCGCGGCTAAAACAGCTGCTATCAACAACTTTACGAACGTTGGCAAACTGAGCGACTTCGTTCGGGACTTGCCAAAATTTGACGGTAAACCGACGGACCTTATTAGTTGGGTAACCGATGTAGAAGGTATTTTTGACCTTCATAAGGATCTCCACAAAATAGTGTAGAATTCGGTTTGCTTCAAGGAAGTATACGCCGAAAAGTAGTCGGAGAGGCAAGGGACGTCTTGAACTCCAACAATATACTTTATAACTGGCCAAGCATAAAAAACACATTACTGCTATATTACCGTGACAAACGGGACATCCAGACGCTAGACACAGAATTAACCAACAATAAGAAAGGACCCAACGAAAGCCTTGCCATATATTTCAGTAGAGTTAATGAACTGCTTTCGACTATTGTTGTTCAAGTGCAAACCGCTGAAAACATGTACGAAGCGGCCGAATCTCATATTAATTATTTCAGAAAAAAAGCGCTAGACAGTTTTACTCGTGGGTTAGAAAGGCCACTAAGCGTACATTTAAAATCTGCAAATAGAGAAACTTGGAGTCAAGCGTATATATATTGTTTGGACTATTATAATATGAACGCTCGTGATGCTCCATTCAGAAATGAACAATTTAATCACCCTCTACCGAAACCACGAGAACTTGATCTGTTTAAAAACTCACCCAAACGACCCGTGAATCCCCCACCGGTCGCACCTCGAGTGTTAAGCCTTCCTCCTCAAGCGGCACCAAGGTATTTTTACCGAAATCCCGAACCATTTCGGCAACAACCGGCTCACTTTGGGTCAAGAAATTTTTAACAAACCCAGGTCTTTCTAGACCTGAGCCTATGGATGTTGACCCAAGTTTTAGGTCTCGACATATCAATTACGCTATGCGACCGAATCTTCCTCCTCGCTTTAATAATTTCGCTCAGAATCAACATATAAATCCACAACCGATGGCCACAGCCAAACGGCCGCATCCATCATCCTCACAACAACACCAGTACAAAAGGCAAGCGCATGCTATCGACGATTACGATCCTCAGGAATATTGCAATGACTATTACACCCACGACGATTATTATGGCTGTGAATATTATTATGATCAAACATTGGAAGATATCGAAGGACACGACACACCATCAGAAAGACAAAAAAAACGAACAAACTAATAACGATGATGAAGCGAAAGATTCTGCACATTTTTTAGAATGGAGCCCAGAGTGGGAATGCCGTACATAAATTTAAAGACTACCATTGGCGATTTTCCATTTCTGATCGATACTGGTGCCAACATTAACCTAATTAGTCCAAAACTCGGTTTTAGTTTCAAACGTTCTAGACCATATAAATTTGCAGCTAAAAATATCTCAAGTGCCAACGGAAACTTTAACGCTTCCATGGCTATAGACATAAATTTTTTCCTACGAAAAATTGACTACGTCGACCAATTTATTGTGCACTAGTTCCACACGTTTTTCGAGGGTATTATCGGCTCAAGAATATTAAACACACTTGGCGCAATCATTGACATGGCAAAGAAAATGCTAACATTACAATACGATAAACATACATTCACCATACCACTCGAGTTTTACGTTGCGCAACAGCGGACTTCCAATAGCATATCGTTATAGAAATATGACCCCGACAGCAATAACCAAGCACAACAAAATTGTAATAACAACGATAGCGAAAAGCAAAACGAAAATGAAACAAATAACTGCTTGTTCAGGACCTCACATCTTTCACAGCAGGAAAGCAATATACTAAAAAGGGTACTTGAGGCAAATGACACAGTTATTCACAAACCAAATTTACAGCTGACATGCAGTACCGTGGTACAATGTTCTATCGACACTACAGATGATGTTCCAGTGCATCAAAAAGTTTACCCATATCCTGCTGCGTACACCGATTTGGTAAACGAGCAGATAGAAAAACTCTTGAAAGACGGCATAATTCAACCATCTCGGTCAGCTTGGACATCACCAGTGTGGGTGTTCCCGAAAAAGACCGACGCTTCCGGACTAAAAAAATTTCGAATGGTAATTGACTACCGCAAATTCAATGAAAAAATGATCTCCGACCGTTACCCTATGCCAGAAATCAATTATATATTAGATCAACTTAAAAATCAAAAATATTTCACGACACTTGACCTAGCATCTGGTTTTCATCAGATAAAGATGAAAGAACGCGACATCGAAATGACTGCATTTTCGATCAACTATGGCAAATATGAGTTCACTAGAATGCCATTCGGTCTGAAAAATGCTCCGGCAATTTTTCAGCGAGCTATCGATGACGTCTTCCGAAAATTCATTGGAAAAATTTGTTACGTTTACGTTGACGATATAATCGTATTTGGCAAAACTTATGATGAGGCTTTGGAAAATCTTGAAACTGTACTCAAAACGTTAAATGAAGCCAATTTGAAGATCCAGCTGGACAAATCAGAATTTTTGCATAGCGCACTTGAGTTTTTGGGCTATGTCATCAGCACAGAAGGCATAAAACCAAATTTAAAAAATGTCGAGGTTATTCAAAATTACCCTCAGCCTAGAACGATTGAAGGATTAAGATCTTTTCTTGGGATGACAAGTTATTACAGAAAATTTGTGAAAGATTTCGCAAAAATTGCCAAACCCCTCACAAACCTTCTCAGGGGGGAGAGAGGTGATAGTTCGGCAAAGAAAATCATGCTGCACAAAAGCGAAGCTAGCTGCTTTGAGAAAATGAAAACATTATTGTCGTCATCCGATGTACTTATACATCCAGATCATACAAAACCGTACATACTAACAACTGATGCTTCAGACTTCGCCATAGGAGCAGACCCATGTCATGGCAACTGTTTCCTGAAACCGCCGCTGACGATGATGGCGCTAGTGTTGAAAATATGGTCTTAAGTTCCGTTCATTATGCTGCATCAGTAACACATGGTTTTTTTGAGTGCTTCCAATTATATTGAATGTAGGGTTATCCGGAACGTGTTGGAACATGTTTGAACGTGACCATTTATGTCCTGCACAAAATCCATAAAACTTTCGAAACGAAACGAACGTTCTTGGCGCTTCGCATTTCTACATACCACTTGCAGCAACAGTTGATCTCGCATGAACGGAACTTATCTGACTGTTTCGCGAGCACTGACAACCTTTTGACGTATTATCGAGCCAGAGAGCCAGAGAAAACGGCTTCGAGCAGAATGTATAGGAATGACGTTCATGACAGGGATGTGCATAGGAGTAGTTCTCTCGCAGGGTGAAATTGGAAAGGATAAACCAATCCATTTTGCCTCACGATCACTGACAAGTGCGGAGGAGAAGTACTCTGTTCCTGAAAAGGAAATGTTGGGAATATATTGGGCATTAAAAACATTTAGGAATTATCTTTACGGATCAAAAATATTTACAGACCACCAGCCACTTACATTTGCGTTATCGCCGAAGAACACAAACGCAAAACTGAAAAATATGAAGGCGTACTTAGAGGAACATGACTTCGAAATTGTATACAAACCGGGTAAATCTAATGAAGTCGCCGATGCACTTAGCCGCATCGTATGTTCAATGACTGGAACGCAGCATTCAGCGGATTATAGTGATGACCTTTATATAATGTCCAGCGAAGTGCCAATCAACGCATTTCGGCACCAAATGATCATCAAAGAAGGGCCAGACAAAGTGAAACTAAATAACCCGTTCCCCAGATTCACTAGGTTAACCATTTATTTGCAAAATATTAATAACGATTCACTTTTTCAGGTGTTGAGAGATCACGTTGATGCAACAAAACTGAACGGATTGTTAACCGATGAAAGCATCATGGGAAAGCTTCAAGAGGTGTATAGGCAGCATTTTGGCAGACAGAATATGTTGAAAATACGTTTCACTCAGAAGATGCTAACAGACGTACAGGATGAGCACGATCAATGGGAAATTATCAAGAGGGTACAATACGAGCTCATCGTGGGTTAGAAGAAAACAAGCTTCAAATCCGGAGAAAATATTATTTTCCACAACTGAACAGTAAACTCAGGGAGTTCATAGGCAACTGTCGACTGTGCCATGAAAATCTTTCTCGACTGGAGATCTCGTGAATTTTTATAACGCGAATAATATAACTCTATATATAGCAGCCACTGGGCGAAGTGAAATGAATGGCATAGTCGAACGTTTTCATTCCACTTTGCAAGAAATTTACAGAACTACAAAGGCTGAAAATTCAAACACGAGAGCTCCACAGTTGATGGAGATGTCGGTTATCAAATATAATTCCACCATCCATTCGAGTACAAGGTATACACTATATGAAATAATTATACCAAGTTCCCAGAGCTCCCATATAATCGAATCTGTTTACCGTAATTTGTGTAGAAAACAAAAAAAGTATCTCGAGTACCATAACCGGGACCTGAAATCACGACGTCTACATGACAACCAAGACGCCTTCGAGAAGACAAGACGACGACCAAAGACTGTACCACGATATAAAAAAATAAAGATTGAAAAAGTTAACAAAAGCACTGTGACTACCTCAGACAACCGACGCGTTCATAAAAACGATATTAAAGTCCGTCTTTGATAAATTTAAGATGGATCTTATTGATGTATTTTAGCATTAGCGATGCACAGACGATATCGATACAGAGGAAAGACAACCAACCTTTATTCTTACACGACAGAGGACAAGGACGAATTCGGAACGATTACCACTATTATATACACCATTTCAACTTAGAGCTGTTTAAAGCACATATTCTAGATTTGAAACTGAAGTTCAAAGATGTAGAAACAAATCAGTTTATAAACTTAATATCTGATAAAAATTAGTGAAATAGAGACAGGTCTAACAAATTTATTACCAATTAGGAGTAAGAAAAGACGGAATACGCTAGGCACTATTTGGAAATTTGTAGCAGGTAGCCCCGATGCAGATGATTTAAAAATTATTAACAATTCAATCAATAGCCTAATTAGTAACAACAATCAACAGATCAAAATCAATAGAGAAATTTCCTTACAAATGAAAGAAGCATTATTTAGGACTAAAGAAGCCATTACTTTATTCAATACTAAATCTTCTGAATTACACTCTGTGAATATCTTTTTAAATTTAAAATTCCTCAACCAGAAACTGAATCAGATATAAGAAACCATTATGTTAGCTAAAATAGGTATTCTGAATGAATAGATATTGAGTCAGGCTGAAACCAACTTGTTAATTAAAGATTTAAAGAACGAAAATGTAACCATTTGGAACATCGCCAAGGCACTGACGTATGCAACTGCATCTGTAGCTACCAACGACCGGGAAGTTGCCCTTTTCATCAAGCTGCCCAAACTCGATCAAAAAATTTTTAGGAAAATTTTAATATTGCCTACCTGGTTCAATAGTCAGCAAATACTCATTCATAACAACAGTTACCTGAATCACAGAAATCAGTACTACGTAGTGGACGATCTGCAGCCCATAATATTTGATACTAAAAAGCTCACACTGGACGAGTCACAATGTGTTCCCAACCTTTTAGAAGGCAAACCGTCTCGCTGCAACTACCTAAGTAACCCGACCGAAACCATTATATCAATTGATGATCAGCATCTCATCACAAATTTGTTGGGAAGCTTTACGTTGCGAACCGATTGTGGTCTATTAGAGAGAAACCTCCCGGGACTTACCTAATAACATATACAAACTGTCAGGTAACAATTAACAATCAAACCTATTCCAATGGGATACAGAATTTTAAAGGTGGACCAATTCACCTTTCGCTATATGGCATCTCCATAGAAAAATGCAAAGAAATCGTAAACCTGAGTTTACAACACTTACATGATTTACATCTGCAGACCAGGAAGGAAATGGAATTAATCAACCTAAAGGCAATCAGTCTTTAATGGCCACATATATCAATCTTTGGAGGACTTTCAATCTTCCCTATAGTCCTCGGAAAAGCTCTCTTTTGCTTTCTTTACAGAAGACCACGAATTGATGAGCGACCAATGGAACCTGAAAATTCTTTTAAGGCCGAACTCTCTTCGTTAGACCAACGGCCCACGCAGCGATCATTTCGAGAACCGACACTGGCAGAGGTGCTTCGTACGGAGTCTCAGCACTTAGGAGGGGCAAGTTAAGTGCTTTGCACCACACAGGAGTGTGACGACGACATGGAGCGGAGCAACAATGACACGACGGGCGATCGGTACATTCTTGTGTGTAAAAGAATAGAATAAACACTTGTTGTCGGACCACCGAACTGTTAGCACTTTTATTTTTTCTACTCTCCGTACCGAAAAGGTAACTCCCGCTCTACTAAACTTAAAATGTAAGTCAAATGACAAAAATGAAATTAGTTCGTAAAGTTTTAAAATTGTTCATTTGGAAGACGACCTTTTCGATAATGAATAAACTGGAGGTCTTTTCAATATATTACAGGACGTGTGAAAAGCATAGAAATTCTAAACTGATTCCTTACACTTCTAAAGATTGACTTTGCGATTTTTTAATAGTCATTTCAAATCCAAACATTATGTTTAAACTCAAAAGTCAAATCGTTTTCAGGATGAGAACATACTCACCCTTGAATTTGCATTCAAGTATCGTCGATTGTACTACATTGGTTTTAAAACAATTTACGACCAATCTTGTCCAATTACATGAGTTTGTTTGGTTCAGATTTCTGAGCGTGAGAATGACTTTTTCAACTTTTAACCGTCAGTTATGTGCACTGCTGTAAATAAGGAAATTGCTGGATGATCTAGAAGAGTTAGGGAACTCTTTAGTTATTTTGTTGTTGTTATGTTATTGTTAAAATCATCTGACACATTGGTGGCCTTAATGATAAAATAGCCTAAGACTAATATAAATATTAACAAACGAAGCACTTAGGATTGTCGTCGACGGAGGAGTCGCCTGAACATTTGAATAGTTGATTACTTCTTCTGAGTTTTTTATACATTAATTATTTATCATTGACTTACTCATACAATCTACTGATTTATCAGGAATTTCTTTCGGAATTCTGAAATTCAAATCGTCGTCATGTTTGTTTTTCGCTGCCAAAATTTCACATTTACGTGACCGTGGTATACATGGCTCTGAACAATATTGGGAAACGCATTTGTAATGAGTTCCTGAGTGAGCAATTCTCGCTGAAACTAGGCCACTAGGTGCACAAGGTCTTTCGAATTTGATATAAATGCACATAGTTATTATAAATAGAGAAAAAGTGATAATGCCATTTTTGTTTGATCGAATTTGTTGACCCCTTGGTCACCAAGGGGCGGAACAGTTTTTAGAAAAGTTGAAATTTTGGCAATTCTCGATGTATTTTTTTAGCTATATCTCTAAAATTCGTTATGTAAAACATTACAAGTAGCACTTTTCTGTAAAGAGGAATGATAGGGCTTTCATTTGAAATGATCAGAATTCAGGCCGCCATCTTGAATCTGACCGCCATCTTGGATAATATCAGAAAAATGCAATTTTGACCGTGTTCGCAACCACCGATTTTCGATCTGAGACCAGCATTGGAAAACTGAGAAAAAATGCTATAAGATGCAAGAAAAAAATTAGGTGAGCATCAGTGTTAACCCATCAATTGAACCTATTTTCCAAGCTGAGTTTCAAAATATTCAACGTACACCGCGCGATCAATGTAGTAATTTGTCTACTGTGACAAAGTGGATGCACATGTTATACCCTACTAGCTCCATAAATTATAATCGATTGATGCTACAACTAGTACGCTACTACTGTTTTTTGAGTTTAGTGAGAAAAATGAATACAACACCAGCATGTTAGATACTAACAAAGCGATAGGTTTTTTATTACTGAGCAGTTCCACAAAAGATGTCCCAGTTTCAATATTTTATTTATATTATCATTTTTATTTTGGCTGAACTTTTCATAGACGTTACCATAGGCAAAAGATTCATTTTATGCTAGTGGTCTAATTTTTTGGAGCACGACTCATTATTGAGAAGCTTTTGAAAATGCTATTTAGGGGAGGTATTTAGATTACAAATACTTTTAGGGCCAGAACGGTTTGTTTGATCGGTATGACGTTTTCGATAAAGTTCTAGATAATAATTTAAAAAAAAGCATAAAATGACATCTTTTGCCTATGGAAACGTCTATGCAAAGTTTCATCAAATTAAAAATGAGAACATAAATAAAATATTAAAACTGGAACATTTTTGGTGGAGCTGCTCAGTAATAAAAAACCTATCGCTTTGTTAGCATCTAACATGCTAGTGTTGTATTCATTATTCTCACCAGTGTTGCGAAATTTTGACACTGCAAAATGAAAATGATACAACAGCAGTTTCACTCTCACTCTCTTCAAACTGATATTGAATGTCACTCGAGTCAACTTTCAATGAGAATCAGGCCAATGAAATAAATGATTGACTTAATTATTATCGAAAATTTGTGATCTGGGCCAATCCATAAAGTCGATGAAGTAGATAAGCATCTACATCCTTAACCGTATAAGTAACACAGCGCGTGCGAAATCACAGTAACGCTGCCTGTCAACATTATCACTGTCAACTGAGTGGAACTGAAAGCAATTTTCATTTTCAGCTCGTTCGTGTTGAAATTGATATTCGCAGTTTTGAGTTTCAACTGAGAATTGATCACTGACTGTGAAATATTGCAACCCTGATTCTCACTAAACTCAAAAAACAGTAGTAGCGTACTTGTTGTAGCATCAATCGATTATGATTCATGGAGCTAGTAGGATATAACATGTGCATCCACTTGGTCACAGTAGACAGGTTACTACGTTGATCGCGCGGTGTACGTTGAATATTTTGAAAATCAGCTTGGAAAATAGGTTCAATTGATGGGTTAACACTGATGCTCACCTAATTTTTTTCTTGCTTCTTATATCATTTTTTCTCAGCTTTCCAATGCTGGTCTCAGATCGAAAATCGGTAGTTGCGAACATGGTCAAAATTACATTTTTCTGATATTATCCAAGATGGCGGCCTAAATTCTGATCACTTCAAATGAAAGCCCTATCATTTCTCTTTACAGAAAAGTGCTTCTTGTAATATTTTAAATAACGAATTTTAGAGATATAGCTCAAAAAAAAAAAACATCAAGAATTGCTAAAGTTTCAACTTTTCTGAAAACTGTTCCGCCTCTTGGTGACCAAGGGGTCAACAAATTCGATCAAACAAAAATGGCATGATAATTTTTTCTCTATTTATAATAACTATGTGCATTTATATCAAATTTGAAAGACCTTATGCTCCTAGTGGCCTAGTTTCAGCGAGAATTGCTCAGTCATAAAACGGTTGATGTTTTGCTGAACAAAATAGATAAAAACCACATCTGGCACGTTTCTATTGAGTTTAATTGAGTCCACCTTGTCTTAAAATTAAAAAAAAAAAACAACTTTTTTTCAAGCGCGTATTCTACGCTTGTACGTGGGGAATTTTGAAAATTTTCACTTTCCTAGAAATGGCGGGCTAATTTTCTCGCAAATTGGAGTAAAGCTGAAGCGAATAAAAAAGATCGGGTGGGGCCATTCCAAGAAGATTTGTAGAATTTGTTATTTCTGGTGGAGAGATGGTCATTTCTTGATTATTCATCTACATCAACCAACGTCGTTTATATAATTCTACATGATTCTCGAAATGAACTCCTATTTCATACGTTACTCGGTACAGTGCCGGCGTTTCATGTGGGTAGTATGGGTAGTAGTACCCACTCGGAAAATATCCATGTGGGTACTTACCTACACGGAACTATCGGACAAAACCAAACAAAAGTATTGTTGCGAGCGACAGATTTTTTGATGGATATCGTTGAGCGAGTGGTTATGAATCTACAGATTTATGTACAGTTGTAAACTTTCTAAAGAAAAGGATTATTTTTTCAATTGTTTCATTTACGATAGAGAATTTAATTTACGATAGAGTTCTAAATTTCATTTACGATAGATTTCTAAAATTTTGTTTTCTCGTGAAAATTTCCCATGCCAGATTTGAGCTCAATCGGAATTCGAGAAGTAGAGCCTCAAAGCGGCCAAAGTTACAGTTTTGTGATCGGTGAAAGAAATGTTCGAGCTGGGAGTGTCTCTTGTGTGTTCTGGTGTAGTTCGAGTCTCCCAACGCAAAAGTTTCCATGTCCCTGAAATTTATTTTTTTTAAACAAATTTTTATGAAATACTATCAGAGCTCGATATTTCATGCATTTCTAAGAGATTTGCTATAAAAAAATCGATTTCGGAAACTTCAAGAACTACTCTTGTGCATTTTTAGGTTGGTCAAAAATGTAAGACTTTCACGACTGTAAGTGAAACCTCAGAAGTCCGATTAAGCTCAAATTTGCATTAAAAAAATGCTCAAAATGCCGAATTTTCATAGTTTTCCTTTACACGCACTGACGAAACTACCCATGCAGCATCAATCATAGTAACCCATGAGTCAGCAGAAAAAAAATTGACCCGAACTCTAACCGTAATCGAAAAAACAGTGAAGCTACTCCGTTCAAAAGTGTGCGCGATCAAAGAACGGTACCCCGCCGCGTCAAAAACGGACATCGTACGGAAAAGGGACGCTGGTTACGCTTGTTCCGGTATCTACAAAATCTTGGCACTGCACAGTGGGGAATCGCTGGCCATCAGCAAAAAAAAATTTTTCGTTAGCTGTTTCATAATATTTTTCTTTTAGTGCTATAACGTTCAAGTGTCTAAATCCAAAATTTGGACGCAATATCATGAAATCTGAATTTTTTATGACTTTTCTAAGATTGGCGAACTGACGTTTTTTGTCTTTTTTTTTGAAAAAAAGTACATTACTTTGAAACGCTCTGTAGCTTCAATGATAGCTCGGATTTTTTTGACGTCAAAGGAAAAGTTGTTGTAAATATTGTGCAAAACAAACCCTTTTCATTAGATATTGAAAAATTTGATTATAGTAGGCCTGACACTAAAAAAAATAAAAAAAAAACGTGATTTTTTATAGATAATTAGCTTAAAAGTTTAGTTGCCGCAGTTTGCCACGGTTGTGACTACATTCAAAATTTAGGTAAAAACGTAAGCTTTCAAATGCATACTGTCCGCTGTAGCGCAAAACTGCGCTAATTGTGACTTTAGTGAAAAAAGCGATAGCAGATTTTTTTAGTTTTTATTTTTGAAGTTGAAATTTCATCCAGGATTAATTTTAATCATAACCACGGTACCCCATTAATGAAAATTTATGATATCGTACTCAATCCGTAAGGATAAAATATAAATTTGGGCAAAAATCACAAAATTTATCAATGAAAAGTTATAAAATAAGTGTTAAACTAGAAAACAGTAAACAAATGTTTATGAAATTTTAATTATGTCAAACTTAATCACTTTCTGCAAATTTAAAACAATATCAAAAACATTCAGCCCTTTTCAATTCATGATCATGAAATTCGCTAAACTGATTGAAGTGTCAAATACCAGCAGCAAATTCATACCATAAAACTCCGGCTAACAATAGCCCGCTTGAAGATTGCTTTTTCTTCGCAATCGTTTGCATACAAAAGTAAAACACACATTTTGCTTTATGAGTAAAACAACAAAGAACAGTCGTTGCCCTCCGCATCTTTTCGTATTCATTTTGAACGTGTTGTCATTCCAGTGTCTTCGTTTTCAAATTCATAAATTCGTTGAATTTTATTATGGAGCCTTCAACTTCAGTGGCACCACCTAATTCAATGTCTAGTAAGTTGTCAATTCATGGTGTTATACATGTATTTGAAGTCCTCTTTCAACCATAGAAACCGGATTAGGAAGATAACATATATATAAAGCAATTAAACATCGAAAATCACTATAAAAAATGAAAATTGCAGCGAAAGACATTTTTCCTGCTGATAAGTATAATGAACTTCAAATTTTCTGGAAACAATTCAACACAAGATTTAAGCGATCACAGTGAAAGATGATGATGATGATGATGACTTTTTCAATTTGTAATTAGTTTGTATTACTTATGTTGTTTTAGTTTATTTAAAAAAAAAATATATATATATATTTAGGCAAAATTTGTTTATTTTGAGGGGTCGTCCATAAATTACGTATTTTTTTCAATGGGGAGGACGCCCGGTGGCACTACTTGTTGTCAAAAATCATATAATTCTATAAAAAAGGAAAAAAGTGCCAAAAAATATTAAAAATTGGATTTCGTGCTTTATGGACGGCTCCAAACAAAAAATGGATGCCAAATTCGTGTTCAGTGCCCCAAAATTATGTAAATACCAAGTTTTTGTCGCATTCCTCGACACTTTTTTTGCTTGGCCAGCCTTTGTATGGAGTCGCCCCACTGTGCACTGTTGGACTACAATCAGAGTATCGAAAGAATTACCGGTTCCCTACGGCCGACGGCCCTGAGCGACAAGAAGCTCCAAAGAATGCTGAAGAGAAAGACCGAGGGAAAAGTGGCTACATCGCTGCGTACGCTTGATCGGGAGGTCGGTGCAACCGTCCAAACAGTGGAAAAGTACTTGGCGAACATGGACATCAGAAAGCGGCAGTCCCGTCCATTGGTCTCCATTGGCAGTGTCAGCGGCTGAATAAGATGATCGAGTCGATTTTCCGGCGAATCGCGACTTGATAGTGGTGGTCGACGCCGAGACCTATCTCACCCTGGATGGCAAAGACTGGCAGGGCACTTCGTATTTCACTTCCCCCCGAAGGAAGTGAGCTCTGGGGTAAAATTAATTTCACTCACCAAATTCCCACAGAAGGTGCTGCTGTGGCCGACAATCAGCGATAAGCTTCATACTGGCCGTGAACGAGGAAGTTAATAGTACGAAGTGCCTGCCGGAAGTTGCGTCGTTCATTAAAATATACCATAGGGGCGAAGATGCGGTACTCTGGTCGGATCTGGTGTCGACTACTCGATGCATCGTTGGAGGAGATGAAGCGGCTGAAAATCGATGCGGCACCCAGGTCGGCCAACCCACCCAACATTCTCCAGCTGCGTCCCATCCAGAGTCAAACCAGAAGCCCTCGGCTACGCCTTTGTCACCCATGAGCCTTCTCTACAACTACCCACACGGGAAACTAATGCGACGCCGGCCCTGACTCGGTACAAATTTTTCGACTGGCGGTAGGTATATTGGTTCCCGAATGCTGGATATGAGATGTCTATGAGCTCAAATATATTCTGGTTAATGAATATAGGCACCGTTGAATTTTATTCAACTTACCTGAGCCACTGAAATTTTCTCGTCATAAATCGGATTAATCACAACTGAATTATTTTCTTTCATTGTCGCTTCGTTGGAAAATAACCTAATAATCACGTTTCAGTGAAAAAAAAATCTAGTATGTAATAGTGAAGGTTGTCAATCGATAAACAAATCTCAAGTTATGGAGGTTCGCACATTTCTGTCTCTCTTCTTAATTTATATATTTAGATGCTTTTTTCTCAAACATGACTTTTCAAAAGCTGAAACGTCGCAAGGAAACGTCCATAAAATATACATAAGAAGAAGAGAGGAAGGGCTATAAGATAAAGGGTTGCTACCAATGCGAAAAATTTTAAGAATCTAGACAAAAAAAAGGGTTTCAAAAATATTTATTTTTGTTCTGCGTTATCAGTAGACGCTCTTATGGAAATTCATAAATTCATAAAATAAAAGAAAGGAACCTAAAAAATGTTTCTTATATTAACTAGGCTGATACAAATTTCATTTCCAGTTTATGACACCCCCCCCCTCCCCTATCCAAATTCCAAAATGTTGAAAATTGGAAGAGGAAGAAAAAAAAGCTCAAGCCGTTTTGTTAATATTATTGACTTTTGGACAGCGTATATGCCTAATTTAGCAACAAACAAGTCCAGTGACAGTGAAAGTGTCATCAAAAGGCAAGCCAAATGATTTGGCTTAAAATCAATTTATTTGACACGGCACGATACATTTTCTGTTTTACTGAGCCAAGTACAATTCGTATTAATTCTACGTTAGCAGGGAAAAGAGGGAGGCCTTTTTTTATTCTCGCGGCCGACTACGAGCTAGTGGGGATTTAAGGTGAGAGGAGGGGAGATACAATTCTTGCTTAAAACTAATTAGGATATACGATCTATTTGTGTTTCGACTGGTGTTCTTTTTTGTTTTTTAAACATAGATTTAGGCTCTTCGTGTTCGTGTCTCCAGCGTCGTATACGGGTATTCTGACAAATAGACAAAAGAATATTAAATTTCAATGTCAGTCTTTTCAAATAACAGTACAGTAGTGTCATGTACTGAAGATCACCGCTTCCCAGAATGTCTCTAACGGGAACGTTCGGTTGTTTTCCTCGGGCCCGGAGGGAATCTATAAGCTCGGACCTAACATCACAGAATTCGGCACACGACCAAACAACATGCTCGATGTCATGGTAGCCATCGCCACAAACGCAGCGATTACTGTCTACAAGCCCTATGCGAAAGAGATGCGTGTTTAACGTGTAGTGATTGGACATAAGTCTGGACATCACGCGAATGAAGTCCCGACCGACATCCAACCCCTTGAACCATGCTTTCGTCGTCTTGTGTCTTGTTTCATGGTGGTGTCGAAGAATATAGCATTACTAGAAGTATCTAAAAGTACGACATTGGAGGAATCGTATGAAGAAGGATTAATATCTTGAGCCATATAGTCAAAATATAAAGTCATAAATCTGGATTGAGATTGAAGGTCGACCAACCTCTCGAAATTTTCAATTACTAATGGGTTCATAACTGTGCATCGAATTAGCAACCGGTAAGAGAGATTCCAAAAACGATGTTTCAACGGAAGAATACCCGCTAACACTTCAAGACTCATCGTATGGGTCGACTGCATGCAACCCAAGGCAATACGCAAACAACGATATTGTATTCTCTCTAATTTTATAATGTGCGTGTTCGCGGCGGAGCGAAAGCAGAAACAGCCGTACTCAAGAACTGACAATATCGTTGTTTGGTAAAGCCTTAGAAGGTCTCCTGGGTGGGCTCCCCACCAGGTTCCGGTAATCGTACGAAGAAAATTAATCCTCTGTTGGCATTTTCGTGTCAGATACCTAATATGACAAGCCCAGGTGCATTTAGAGTCGAACCAGACCCCGAGATATTTAGCGACTAAAACCTGAGAGATTGTTTTACCCGTTAGTATGAGCTGCAGCTGAGCTGGGTTATGCTTCCTAGAAATAACGACCAACTCAGTTTTCTCCGGAGAGAATTCGATACCCAGCTTAAGAGCCCATTCAGACAAATTGTCTAAGGTATCTTGCAATGGTCCTTGCAGATCGCTAGCCTCGCTACCAGTAATGGATACAACGCTATCGTCTGCAAGTTGCCTTAGCGTGCATGAATTTGCAAGACATTCATCGATGTCATTGACGTAAACATTATATAAGAGAGGACTTAAACATGAGCCCTGGGGGAGGCCCATGTAACTAATTCGGGAAGTTGTCGAATCGCCATGTGAGAAATACATATGCTTTTCTGACAACAAATTGAGCAAAAATTTATTCAAATTTGGTGAAAGTCCCTGCGAATTAAAACTTCTAAAGAGACAGAGTCAAAAGCCCCCTTAATATCCAAGAACGCAGAAGCCATTTGCTCTTTTCGAGCAAATGCGAGTTGAATTTCAGTAGAAAGCAACGCTAGGCAATCGTTCGTCCCTTTGCCCCGGTGAAAGCCAAATTGAGTATCTGAAAGTAAACCGTTTGTTTCGACCCATTTGTCTAACCGTAAGAGGATCATTTTCTTCATTAATTTCCGGAGGCAAGAGAGCATCGCAATCGGCCTATATGAATTGTGATCAGAGGCAGGTTTCCCGGGTTTCCGAATAGCAATGACTTTTACCTCCCTCCAGTCATGCGGAACAATATTTAGCTCAAGAAACTTGTTGAACAAATTCAACAAGCGTCTTTTTGCAGAGTCGGGTAGATTCTTCAACAGGTTGAATTTTATTCTATCTAACCCTGGAGCCTTATTGTTGCACGACAGGAGAGCCATTGAAAATTCCAACATCGAAAATGGAGGCTCTTCCGTAGTTACTATAAACGCGTCGCGAAAGGTTTTCTGTTCCGGTACAGAGTCCGGACAGACCTTTTTGGCAAAATCAAGTATCCAGCGATGTGAATACTCCTCACTCTCATTCGAAACGTCACGGTTCCGCATGCGCCTGGCGGTATCCCAAAGAGTGCTCATCGCTGTTTCCCTCGACAACGCGTTTACGAACCGCCGCCAGTACCCGCGTTTTTTCGCCTTTACTAAGCTCTTCATCTGCCTGCCCAGTGCCTTTTACTTTCGAAGTAGGTTGACAGTGCCATACTCCCGGTAGTCCTTATACGCCGCGGACCTTCGCGCGTACAGCTCAGAGCACTCTTTGTCCCATTATTTGTTGGGAGGGCGCTGTCTATTCGTTACCCCGGGTATCGGTTTCGTCTGAGCTTGAGTCGCGGCGTCGATTATCAAGCCAGCTAAGAACGCGTATTCTTCCTCCGGAGGAAGTTCCTCGTGAGTCTCGATAGATTCCGCTATAATAGACTCATTACGCTTCCAATCAATATTACGTGTAAGGTCGTAGGAAATATTGATTGGGTTCGGGGGAGTTGAACCATTAGCAATTGATATAACGATTGGAAGATGATCACTACCGTGGGGATCGTTGATTACTTTCCACTGGCAATCTAACGCTAGTGATGTCGAGCAGAGGGATAGGTCAAGCACGCTTTCACGTGATGGAGGATTAGGTACACGTGTCGCTTCCCCAGTATTCAAAAGTGTCATATTGAAGTCGTCGATCAAGTTACAAATTAAAGAAGATCGGTTGTCGTCGTACAGCGACCTCCATAGCGAACAGTGAGAGTTAAAATCTCCCAAAATCAAAAAAGACGCGGGAAGCAATTCTGCTATATCAAGGAGTTGCTTCTGTTCAATCCGCGCGGATGGGGGAATATATAACGAAACAAGGCAAAGGTCTTTTGCATTCATATTCGTTTGAATGGCAACAACTTCAATATTCGAGATCGAGGGGAGGTCGATTCTGAAAAAAGAATAGCACTTTTTGATCCCTAAAAGTACCCCTCCACCGTGTGAGTCTCGCTCTCGACGAATGATGTTAAAATCGTGGAAATTAAGTTGGTCATTTGAATTGAGAAAAGTTTCACAGAGCGCGAACGCATCACAATTGTATGTGTGTATCAAATTTATAACTACACGACATAATGCATTTTTTGCAAGAAATTTGTTTTCTGACTTTTCTTATAACTTTACTCAAATGATCTTGTATTTAAATATGAATTTCCTTAACACAGTTACTCTTATCAATAGTATTCCCTTCGTTTCTGAGGTGCATTCGTGCACCATTCAATATGGGTTTTTAAAATCGGAATGTTACACAGAAGCCAGAATCCGACCTCAAACACCATTCTAAATCCAGATAACTACTTTTGGCTAGTACAATTCCAAGTTTGAATTATATCGAGGCCACAAATTTTGATTGATGAATTTCCCTTCTTTGCATCACATTTGGACCACGTATCTTTATGTTAAGAAATTTGTTACTAGTAAGTTTGAGAGACAGTCCGTAGTTATGGAAGATGATCACTACCGTGGGGATCGTTGATTACTTTCCACTGGCAATCTAACGCTAGTGATGTCGAGCAGAGGGATAGGTCAAGCACGCTTTCACGTAATGGAGGATTAGGTACACGTGTCGCTTCCCCAGTATTCAAAAGTGTCATATTGAAGTCGTCGATCAAGTTACAAATTAAAGAAGATCGGTTGTCGTCGTACAGCGACCCCCATAGCGAACAGTGAGAGTTAAAATCTCCCAAAATCAAAAAAGGCGCGGGAAGCAATTCTGCTATATCAAGGAGTTGCTTCTGTTCAATCCGCGCGGATGGGGGAATATATAACGAAACAAGGCAAAGGTCTTTTCCATTCATATTCGTTTGAATGGCAACAACTTCAATATTCGAGATCGAGGGGAGGTCGATTCTGAAAAAAGAATAGCACTTTTTGATCCCTAAAAGTACCCCTCCACCGTGTGAGTCTCGATCTCGACGAATGATGTTAAAATCGTGGAAATTAAGTTGATCATTTGAATTGAGAAAAGTTTCACAGAGCGCGAACGCATCACAATTGTATGTGTTTATCAAATGTGAAAATAAATCAAATTTGGGGATGATACTTCTGCAGTTCCACTGTAACACAGTGACAAAATTCCTAACCTCTTTCGACGTATTAGTCATCGAAAGATACGATAGCTGAAATGAGGGGCCAAGTTGCTGTGAGTTGCTTCAAAAAGGTTTTCACTGTAGGGAGAAGGGCAAGAAGAATGTTTTGAAGGGGATCTGGTATGTTGAATGTTTTAAATATCCAGTCCACAATATCAGAGAATTTTATGAACCCTGTTTCTTTTATGTCTTTTGATCGAGAAATGGGTGCACGAGGGGTTTTTGGTGCCCCAGAAAGCGGTGGGTACTCCTGGTTTGATTTGAAATTGAACCGGGGGGTACTTGCTTCGGTTTTTCTTCACCGCTTCCTTTTTGTGTTGTCTTATTGGTCATTCCGCTAGGGGTTATCTTACGACCTTTGCGAGAAAGATTAGGAGAGTTGAGCATTCTCCTCTTCCTAGATCCCTCTGGCAAGGCATAGGAACACCCTTCGACGGGATCGTCAGATGTACCCTCATCAGTTGGCAAGAAGGAAAAGATGTTTCCTGTCGAGGGTGGCTCAGCCCTCTTAAGCATTTCTGCAAAAGAGCGCTTTGATCGTTCCTTAAGGTAACGCTTAATTTTTTCCTCGCGCTGTTTGTACGCGGGACATGCCGGAAGGTCATGCCGAGTTCCCTCGCAATAAAGACACTTTTCAGTATCCCCACTGCAAGCGTTCACAGCATGATTGCCTCCGCACTTGCTACAGCGTGCCTTGTTGCAGCAGTAGGTGGCTGTGTGACCTAACTGCTTACAGTTTTGGCAATGCATGACCCGCGGTACGAACAGGCGTACAGGTAGACGAACCCTGTCCAAGCGGACGTAGTTCGGCAGCGCGGATCCGGCGAATGTTACTCGGAAGGAATCCGAAGGGAGGAATTTCTTCTTCCCTTCTTCGATGGATACTGAATGCAATTGCTTGCAATCCAGTATCTTTACACTTTGCATCAAGGGGTTTTTAAAACAGCCAACTCCATGACGCAAAATGTCATCGACAGTGAGATTCCCCTCGGTAACCACACCGTCGACTTCTACATCCTTGGCAGGGATGTACACGAGATACTCTCTCGTGAAGAGCTCGTAGCCAGCAATTTCGTTTGCTTGCTTCAAGCTACTCACGACAACTCGCAGTTTGTTCGGCCTCACCTTCGTAATCTCGGTTACGGCCGAAAAATGTTTTGCCAGGTCTTTGCCAATTTGAATAATATTCAATGGCTTCTTTATGGGCCGGAAAAAAACAACGTAGGGACCGCCAGCGGCATCTGGGTGAGCTTTTACCCGTACTTCCGGTACTCTTGGTACAGGACTTGGCAAAGGGGAGGGCACAGGGGAAGGTAGGGGTGAGCTGATGGGAGAAATTTCAATTTCTTCCCCGTTTGTTTCCACATCCAGGAAAAGTTGCACCTGCATGTCGTCCATTTTGCGGGAGCGTTACGCTCTACCGCACACAAACGATAAATATTCGAATATGGGGGGGGGGTTCAAGTAGTTGATATTAAATTTTAAAAACAATTTTTCAATCTACAATGGATCAAACAAAAAAAAGACAGTAATACTAATACTAATAACAATAGTAATAATAATAATAATAATTATTGTAGTAATAATAATAATAATAACAATGATAATAATATCAATAATAATATTAATAATAATATTATAACATAGTAATAATATTGATAATAATAGTAAAAATTCTAAAGGTAATACTTCACCGAACGTCTAAGTCACGACCTCACGGCTGATAGTTGGATTAATCGAGTGTCTCCGCAGAACAAACAATGACGATCCAGCTTCGTGTTGTGACACAGTGGCCGTATCTTACGCGCGACCTTGTAGATGCCACTTGTAGTTGACTTCCACTCGCTCGATCGTATGGTGGTCCGTGCTGCTAGCGGGGTAACAGCGGTGCGGGAGAATTATTCTTGCTGATATATCAGCTGCGTATCGAATCACTGGCGGGGTAGCCTGCCCCTACCAGTGTGCAGATGTTTCTGCCGATATACAACAGGCTATTGTTATCGCGCAACACAAGAACTAATCGACAAAAAAACACCCGTACGATTACTCGTGTATTGTTATTTTGCGAACTCAAATGGAGATAAACAATTTGGGTCTAATCGAGACGAAAGCAAAACAACGAATGAAGCCAAATGATAAATAGTGATAATAATGTGATATTTTTCAACACACTTTTGCATGCAAGTTACAAACGTCGTAACTTGCACACAATTTTTAATGAAAGCTTTTCTTTTTTTTTCTTCTCAGTGTTATTTATTTTTTGCCCTCCCCTTAGCTAACTTTGATAACCGTGAACATAAAAGCTGTTCAAAATTTGTATCAGCCTAAATTTTAAATAAAAAAAAATATTTAAAAAAAAATCAAAATTGAGTAAAAATTAATAAAAATAAATCAAAGTTTAACAAAACTACAGAAATATTGAAAAATTAAAAAAGCTAGTTTACGTCTTGGGTTGAAAGTAAACTAAAAAATATACACTGTTCAAAATATTTCATTACATTTGACTACATAAATAACTACACGACATAATGCATTTTTTGCAAGAAATTTGTTTTCTGACTTTTCTTATAACTTTACTCAAATGATCTTGTATTTAAATATGAATTTCCTTAACACAGTTACTCTTATCAATAGTATTCCCTTCGTTTCTGAGGTGCATTCGTGCACCATTCAATATGGGTTTTTAAAATCGGAATGTTACACAGAAGCCAGAATCCGACCTCAAACACCATTCTAAATCCAGATAACTACTTTTGGCTAGTACAATTCCAAGTTTGAATTATATCGAGGCCACAAATTTTGATTGATGAATTTCCCTTCTTTGCATCACATTTGGACCACGTATCTTTATGTTAAGAAATTTGTTACTAGTAAGTTTGAGAGACAGTCCGTAGTTATGGAAGATGATCACTACCGTGGGGATCGTTGATTACTTTCCACTGGCAATCTAACGCTAGTGATGTCGAGCAGAGGGATAGGTCAAGCACGCTTTCACGTAATGGAGGATTAGGTACACGTGTCGCTTCCCCAGTATTCAAAAGTGTCATATTGAAGTCGTCGATCAAGTTACAAATTAAAGAAGATCGGTTGTCGTCGTACAGCGACCCCCATAGCGAACAGTGAGAGTTAAAATCTCCCAAAATCAAAAAAGGCGCGGGAAGCAATTCTGCTATATCAAGGAGTTGCTTCTGTTCAATCCGCGCGGATGGGGGAATATATAACGAAACAAGGCAAAGGTCTTTTCCATTCATATTCGTTTGAATGGCAACAACTTCAATATTCGAGATCGAGGGGAGGTCGATTCTGAAAAAAGAATAGCACTTTTTGATCCCTAAAAGTACCCCTCCACCGTGTGAGTCTCGATCTCGACGAATGATGTTAAAATCGTGGAAATTAAGTTGATCATTTGAATTGAGAAAAGTTTCACAGAGCGCGAACGCATCACAATTGTATGTGTTTATCAAATGTGAAAATAAATCAAATTTGGGGATGATACTTCTGCAGTTCCACTGTAACACAGTGACAAAATTCCTAACCTCTTTCGACGTATTAGTCATCGAAAGATACGATAGCTGAAATGAGGGGCCAAGTTGCTGTGAGTTGCTTCAAAAAGGTTTTCACTGTAGGGAGAAGGGCAAGAAGAATGTTTTGAAGGGGATCTGGTATGTTGAATGTTTTAAATATCCAGTCCACAATATCAGAGAATTTTATGAACCCTGTTTCTTTTATGTCTTTTGATCGAGAAATGGGTGCACGAGGGGTTTTTGGTGCCCCAGAAAGCGGTGGGTACTCCTGGTTTGATTTGAAATTGAACCGGGGGGTACTTGCTTCGGTTTTTCTTCACCGCTTCCTTTTTGTGTTGTCTTATTGGTCATTCCGCTAGGGGTTATCTTACGACCTTTGCGAGAAAGATTAGGAGAGTTGAGCATTCTCCTCTTCCTAGATCCCTCTGGCAAGGCATAGGAACACCCTTCGACGGGATCGTCAGATGTACCCTCATCAGTTGGCAAGAAGGAAAAGATGTTTCCTGTCGAGGGTGGCTCAGCCCTCTTAAGCATTTCTGCAAAAGAGCGCTTTGATCGTTCCTTAAGGTAACGCTTAATTTTTTCCTCGCGCTGTTTGTACGCGGGACATGCCGGAAGGTCATGCCGAGTTCCCTCGCAATAAAGACACTTTTCAGTATCCCCACTGCAAGCGTTCACAGCATGATTGCCTCCGCACTTGCTACAGCGTGCCTTGTTGCAGCAGTAGGTGGCTGTGTGACCTAACTGCTTACAGTTTTGGCAATGCATGACCCGCGGTACGAACAGGCGTACAGGTAGACGAACCCTGTCCAAGCGGACGTAGTTCGGCAGCGCGGATCCGGCGAATGTTACTCGGAAGGAATCCGAAGGGAGGAATTTCTTCTTCCCTTCTTCGATGGATACTGAATGCAATTGCTTGCAATCCAGTATCTTTACACTTTGCATCAAGGGGTTTTTAAAACAGCCAACTCCATGACGCAAAATGTCATCGACAGTGAGATTCCTCTCGGTAACCACACCGTCGACTTCTACATCCTTGGCAGGGATGTACACGAGATACTCTCTCGTGAAGAGCTCGTAGCCAGCAATTTCGTTTGCTTGCTTCAAGCTACTCACGACAACTCGCAGTTTGTTCGGCCTCACCTTCGTAATCTCGGTTACGGCCGAAAAATGTTTTGCCAGGTCTTTGCCAATTTGAATAATATTCAATGGCTTCTTTATGGGCCGGAAAAAAACAACGTAGGGACCGCCAGCGGCATCTGGGTGAGCTTTTACCCGTACTTCCGGTACTCTTGGTACAGGACTTGGCAAAGGGGAGGGCACAGGGGAAGGTAGGGGTGAGCTGATGGGAGAAATTTCAATTTCTTCCCCGTTTGTTTCCACATCCAGGAAAAGTTGCACCTGCATGTCGTCCATTTTGCGGGAGCGTTACGCTCTACCGCACACAAACGATAAATATTCGAATATGGGGGGGGGGGGTTCAAGTAGTTGATATTAAATTTTAAAAACAATTTTTCAATCTACAATGGATCAAACAAAAAAAAGACAGTAATACTAATACTAATAACAATAGTAATAATAATAATAATAATTATTGTAGTAATAATAATAATAATAACAATGATAATAATATCAATAATAATATTAATAATAATATTATAACATAGTAATAATATTGATAATAATAGTAAAAATTCTAAAGGTAATACTTCACCGAACGTCTAAGTCACGACCTCACGGCTGATAGTTGGATTAATCGAGTGTCTCCGCAGAACAAACAATGACGATCCAGCTTCGTGTTGTGACACAGTGGCCGTATCTTACGCGCGACCTTGTAGATGCCACTTGTAGTTGACTTCCACTCGCTCGATCGTATGGTGGTCCGTGCTGCTAGCGGGGTAACAGCGGTGCGGGAGAATTATTCTTGCTGATATATCAGCTGCGTATCGAATCACTGGCGGGGTAGCCTGCCCCTACCAGTGTGCAGATGTTTCTGCCGATATACAACAGGCTATTGTTATCGCGCAACACAAGAACTAATCGACAAAAAAACACCCGTACGATTACTCGTGTATTGTTATTTTGCGAACTCAAATGGAGATAAACAATTTGGGTCTAATCGAGACGAAAGCAAAACAACGAATGAAGCCAAATGATAAATAGTGATAATAATGTGATATTTTTCAACACACTTTTGCTTGCAAGTTACAAACGTCGTAACTTGCACACAATTTTTAATGAAAGCTTTTCTTTTTTTTTCTTCTCAGTGTTATTTATTTTTTGCCCTCCCCTTAGCTAACTTTGATAACCGTGAACATAAAAGCTGTTCAAAATTTGTATCAGCCTAAATTTTAAATAAAAAAATATATTTAAAAAAAAATCAAAATTGAGTAAAAATTAATAAAAATAAATCAAAGTTTAACAAAACTACAGAAATATTGAAAAATTAAAAAAGCTAGTTTACGTCTTGGGTTGAAAGTAAACTAAAAAATATACACTGTTCAAAATATTTCATTACATTTGACTACATAAATAACTACACGACATAATGCATTTTTTGCAAGAAATTTGTTTTCTGACTTTTCTTATAACTTTACTCAAATGATCTTGTATTTAAATATGAATTTCCTTAACACAGTTACTCTTATCAATAGTATTCCCTTCGTTTCTGAGGTGCATTCGTGCACCATTCAATATGGGTTTTTAAAATCGGAATGTTACACAGAAGCCAGAATCCGACCTCAAACACCATTCTAAATCCAGATAACTACTTTTGGCTAGTACAATTCCAAGTTTGAATTATATCGAGGCCACAAATTTTGATTGATGAATTTCCCTTCTTTGCATCACATTTGGACCACGTATCTTTATGTTAAGAAATTTGTTACTAGTAAGTTTGAGAGACAGTCCGTAGTTATGGAAGATGATCACTACCGTGGGGATCGTTGATTACTTTCCACTGGCAATCTAACGCTAGTGATGTCGAGCAGAGGGATAGGTCAAGCACGCTTTCACGTAATGGAGGATTAGGTACACGTGTCGCTTCCCCAGTATTCAAAAGTGTCATATTGAAGTCGTCGATCAAGTTACAAATTAAAGAAGATCGGTTGTCGTCGTACAGCGACCCCCATAGCGAACAGTGAGAGTTAAAATCTCCCAAAATCAAAAAAGGCGCGGGAAGCAATTCTGCTATATCAAGGAGTTGCTTCTGTTCAATCCGCGCGGATGGGGGAATATATAACGAAACAAGGCAAAGGTCTTTTCCATTCATATTCGTTTGAATGGCAACAACTTCAATATTCGAGATCGAGGGGAGGTCGATTCTGAAAAAAGAATAGCACTTTTTGATCCCTAAAAGTACCCCTCCACCGTGTGAGTCTCGATCTCGACGAATGATGTTAAAATCGTGGAAATTAAGTTGATCATTTGAATTGAGAAAAGTTTCACAGAGCGCGAACGCATCACAATTGTATGTGTTTATCAAATGTGAAAATAAATCAAATTTGGGGATGATACTTCTGCAGTTCCACTGTAACACAGTGACAAAATTCCTAACCTCTTTCGACGTATTAGTCATCGAAAGATACGATAGCTGAAATGAGGGGCCAAGTTGCTGTGAGTTGCTTCAAAAAGGTTTTCACTGTAGGGAGAAGGGCAAGAAGAATGTTTTGAAGGGGATCTGGTATGTTGAATGTTTTAAATATCCAGTCCACAATATCAGAGAATTTTATGAACCCTGTTTCTTTTATGTCTTTTGATCGAGAAATGGGTGCACGAGGGGTTTTTGGTGCCCCAGAAAGCGGTGGGTACTCCTGGTTTGATTTGAAATTGAACCGGGGGGTACTTGCTTCGGTTTTTCTTCACCGCTTCCTTTTTGTGTTGTCTTATTGGTCATTCCGCTAGGGGTTATCTTACGACCTTTGCGAGAAAGATTAGGAGAGTTGAGCATTCTCCTCTTCCTAGATCCCTCTGGCAAGGCATAGGAACACCCTTCGACGGGATCGTCAGATGTACCCTCATCAGTTGGCAAGAAGGAAAAGATGTTTCCTGTCGAGGGTGGCTCAGCCCTCTTAAGCATTTCTGCAAAAGAGCGCTTTGATCGTTCCTTAAGGTAACGCTTAATTTTTTCCTCGCGCTGTTTGTACGCGGGACATGCCGGAAGGTCATGCCGAGTTCCCTCGCAATAAAGACACTTTTCAGTATCCCCACTGCAAGCGTTCACAGCATGATTGCCTCCGCACTTGCTACAGCGTGCCTTGTTGCAGCAGTAGGTGGCTGTGTGACCTAACTGCTTACAGTTTTGGCAATGCATGACCCGCGGTACGAACAGGCGTACAGGTAGACGAACCCTGTCCAAGCGGACGTAGTTCGGCAGCGCGGATCCGGCGAATGTTACTCGGAAGGAATCCGAAGGGAGGAATTTCTTCTTCCCTTCTTCGATGGATACTGAATGCAATTGCTTGCAATCCAGTATCTTTACACTTTGCATCAAGGGGTTTTTAAAACAGCCAACTCCATGACGCAAAATGTCATCGACAGTGAGATTCCCCTCGGTAACCACACCGTCGACTTCTACATCCTTGGCAGGGATGTACACGAGATACTCTCTCGTGAAGAGCTCGTAGCCAGCAATTTCGTTTGCTTGCTTCAAGCTACTCACGACAACTCGCAGTTTGTTCGGCCTCACCTTCGTAATCTCGGTTACGGCCGAAAAATGTTTTGCCAGGTCTTTGCCAATTTGAATAATATTCAATGGCTTCTTTATGGGCCGGAAAAAAACAACGTAGGGACCGCCAGCGGCATCTGGGTGAGCTTTTACCCGTACTTCCGGTACTCTTGGTACAGGACTTGGCAAAGGGGAGGGCACAGGGGAAGGTAGGGGTGAGCTGATGGGAGAAATTTCAATTTCTTCCCCGTTTGTTTCCACATCCAGGAAAAGTTGCACCTGCATGTCGTCCATTTTGCGGGAGCGTTACGCTCTACCGCACACAAACGATAAATATTCGAATATGGGGGGGGGGGGGTCAAGTAGTTGATATTAAATTTTAAAAACAATTTTTCAATCTACAATGGATCAAACAAAAAAAAGACAGTAATACTAATACTAATAACAATAGTAATAATAATAATAATAATTATTGTAGTAATAATAATAATAATAACAATGATAATAATATCAATAATAATATTAATAATAATATTATAACATAGTAATAATATTGATAATAATAGTAAAAATTCTAAAGGTAATACTTCACCGAACGTCTAAGTCACGACCTCACGGCTGATAGTTGGATTAATCGAGTGTCTCCGCAGAACAAACAATGACGATCCAGCTTCGTGTTGTGACACAGTGGCCGTATCTTACGCGCGACCTTGTAGATGCCACTTGTAGTTGACTTCCACTCGCTCGATCGTATGGTGGTCCGTGCTGCTAGCGGGGTAACAGCGGTGCGGGAGAATTATTCTTGCTGATATATCAGCTGCGTATCGAATCACTGGCGGGGTAGCCTGCCCCTACCAGTGTGCAGATGTTTCTGCCGATATACAACAGGCTATTGTTATCGCGCAACACAAGAACTAATCGACAAAAAAACACCCGTACGATTACTCGTGTATTGTTATTTTGCGAACTCAAATGGAGATAAACAATTTGGGTCTAATCGAGACGAAAGCAAAACAACGAATGAAGCCAAATGATAAATAGTGATAATAATGTGATATTTTTCAACACACTTTTGCATGCAAGTTACAAACGTCGTAACTTGCACACAATTTTTAATGAAAGCTTTTCTTTTTTTTTCTTCTCAGTGTTATTTATTTTTTGCCCTCCCCTTAGCTAACTTTGATAACCGTGAACATAAAAGCTGTTCAAAATTTGTATCAGCCTAAATTTTAAATAAAAAAATATATTTAAAAAAAAATCAAAATTGAGTAAAAATTAATAAAAATAAATCAAAGTTTAACAAAACTACAGAAATATTGAAAAATTAAAAAAGCTAGTTTACGTCTTGGGTTGAAAGTAAACTAAAAAATATACACTGTTCAAAATATTTCATTACATTTGACTACATAAATAACTACACGACATAATGCATTTTTTGCAAGAAATTTGTTTTCTGACTTTTCTTATAACTTTACTCAAATGATCTTGTATTTAAATATGAATTTCCTTAACACAGTTACTCTTATCAATAGTATTCCCTTCGTTTCTGAGGTGCATTCGTGCACCATTCAATATGGGTTTTTAAAATCGGAATGTTACACAGAAGCCAGAATCCGACCTCAAACACCATTCTAAATCCAGATAACTACTTTTGGCTAGTACAATTCCAAGTTTGAATTATATCGAGGCCACAAATTTTGATTGATGAATTTCCCTTGTTTACATCACATTTGGACCACGTATCTTTATGTTAAGAAATTTGTTACTAGTAAGTTTGAGAGACAGTCCGTAGTTATGGAAGATGATCACTACCGTGGGGATCGTTGATTACTTTCCACTGGCAATCTAACGCTAGTGATGTCGAGCAGAGGGATAGGTCAAGCACGCTTTCACGTAATGGAGGATTAGGTACACGTGTCGCTTCCCCAGTATTCAAAAGTGTCATATTGAAGTCGTCGATCAAGTTACAAATTAAAGAAGATCGGTTGTCGTCGTACAGCGACCCCCATAGCGAACAGTGAGAGTTAAAATCTCCCAAAATCAAAAAAGGCGCGGGAAGCAATTCTGCTATATCAAGGAGTTGCTTCTGTTCAATCCGCGCGGATGGGGGAATATATAACGAAACAAGGCAAAGGTCTTTTCCATTCATATTCGTTTGAATGGCAACAACTTCAATATTCGAGATCGAGGGGAGGTCGATTCTGAAAAAAGAATAGCACTTTTTGATCCCTAAAAGTACCCCTCCACCGTGTGAGTCTCGATCTCGACGAATGATGTTAAAATCGTGGAAATTAAGTTGATCATTTGAATTGAGAAAAGTTTCACAGAGCGCGAACGCATCACAATTGTATGTGTTTATCAAATGTGAAAATAAATCAAATTTGGGGATGATACTTCTGCAGTTCCACTGTAACACAGTGACAAAATTCCTAACCTCTTTCGACGTATTAGTCATCGAAAGATACGATAGCTGAAATGAGGGGCCAAGTTGCTGTGAGTTGCTTCAAAAAGGTTTTCACTGTAGGGAGAAGGGCAAGAAGAATGTTTTGAAGGGGATCTGGTATGTTGAATGTTTTAAATATCCAGTCCACAATATCAGAGAATTTTATGAACCCTGTTTCTTTTATGTCTTTTGATCGAGAAATGGGTGCACGAGGGGTTTTTGGTGCCCCAGAAAGCGGTGGGTACTCCTGGTTTGATTTGAAATTGAACCGGGGGGTACTTGCTTCGGTTTTTCTTCACCGCTTCCTTTTTGTGTTGTCTTATTGGTCATTCCGCTAGGGGTTATCTTACGACCTTTGCGAGAAAGATTAGGAGAGTTGAGCATTCTCCTCTTCCTAGATCCCTCTGGCAAGGCATAGGAACACCCTTCGACGGGATCGTCAGATGTACCCTCATCAGTTGGCAAGAAGGAAAAGATGTTTCCTGTCGAGGGTGGCTCAGCCCTCTTAAGCATTTCTGCAAAAGAGCGCTTTGATCGTTCCTTAAGGTAACGCTTAATTTTTTCCTCGCGCTGTTTGTACGCGGGACATGCCGGAAGGTCATGCCGAGTTCCCTCGCAATAAAGACACTTTTCAGTATCCCCACTGCAAGCGTTCACAGCATGATTGCCTCCGCACTTGCTACAGCGTGCCTTGTTGCAGCAGTAGGTGGCTGTGTGACCTAACTGCTTACAGTTTTGGCAATGCATGACCCGCGGTACGAACAGGCGTACAGGTAGACGAACCCTGTCCAAGCGGACGTAGTTCGGCAGCGCGGATCCGGCGAATGTTACTCGGAAGGAATCCGAAGGGAGGAATTTCTTCTTCCCTTCTTCGATGGATACTGAATGCAATTGCTTGCAATCCAGTATCTTTACACTTTGCATCAAGGGGTTTTTAAAACAGCCAACTCCATGACGCAAAATGTCATCGACAGTGAGATTCCCCTCGGTAACCACACCGTCGACTTCTACATCCTTGGCAGGGATGTACACGAGATACTCTCTCGTGAAGAGCTCGTAGCCAGCAATTTCGTTTGCTTGCTTCAAGCTACTCACGACAACTCGCAGTTTGTTCGGCCTCACCTTCGTAATCTCGGTTACGGCCGAAAAATGTTTTGCCAGGTCTTTGCCAATTTGAATAATATTCAATGGCTTCTTTATGGGCCGGAAAAAAACAACGTAGGGACCGCCAGCGGCATCTGGGTGAGCTTTTACCCGTACTTCCGGTACTCTTGGTACAGGACTTGGCAAAGGGGAGGGCACAGGGGAAGGTAGGGGTGAGCTGATGGGAGAAATTTCAATTTCTTCCCCGTTTGTTTCCACATCCAGGAAAAGTTGCACCTGCATGTCGTCCATTTTGCGGGAGCGTTACGCTCTACCGCACACAAACGATAAATATTCGAATATGGGGGGGGGGGGGTCAAGTAGTTGATATTAAATTTTAAAAACAATTTTTCAATCTACAATGGATCAAACAAAAAAAAGACAGTAATACTAATACTAATAACAATAGTAATAATAATAATAATAATTATTGTAGTAATAATAATAATAATAACAATGATAATAATATCAATAATAATATTAATAATAATATTATAACATAGTAATAATATTGATAATAATAGTAAAAATTCTAAAGGTAATACTTCACCGAACGTCTAAGTCACGACCTCACGGCTGATAGTTGGATTAATCGAGTGTCTCCGCAGAACAAACAATGACGATCCAGCTTCGTGTTGTGACACAGTGGCCGTATCTTACGCGCGACCTTGTAGATGCCACTTGTAGTTGACTTCCACTCGCTCGATCGTATGGTGGTCCGTGCTGCTAGCGGGGTAACAGCGGTGCGGGAGAATTATTCTTGCTGATATATCAGCTGCGTATCGAATCACTGGCGGGGTAGCCTGCCCCTACCAGTGTGCAGATGTTTCTGCCGATATACAACAGGCTATTGTTATCGCGCAACACAAGAACTAATCGACAAAAAAACACCCGTACGATTACTCGTGTATTGTTATTTTGCGAACTCAAATGGAGATAAACAATTTGGGTCTAATCGAGACGAAAGCAAAACAACGAATGAAGCCAAATGATAAATAGTGATAATAATGTGATATTTTTCAACACACTTTTGCATGCAAGTTACAAACGTCGTAACTTGCACACAATTTTTAATGAAAGCTTTTCTTTTTTTTTCTTCTCAGTGTTATTTATTTTTTGCCCTCCCCTTAGCTAACTTTGATAACCGTGAACATAAAAGCTGTTCAAAATTTGTATCAGCCTAAATTTTAAATAAAAAAAAATATTTAAAAAAAAATCAAAATTGAGTAAAAATTAATAAAAATAAATCAAAGTTTAACAAAACTACAGAAATATTGAAAAATTAAAAAAGCTAGTTTACGTCTTGGGTTGAAAGTAAACTAAAAAATATACACTGTTCAAAATATTTCATTACATTTGACTACATAAATAACTACACGACATAATGCATTTTTTGCAAGAAATTTGTTTTCTGACTTTTCTTATAACTTTACTCAAATGATCTTGTATTTAAATATGAATTTCCTTAACACAGTTACTCTTATCAATAGTATTCCCTTCGTTTCTGAGGTGCATTCGTGCACCATTCAATATGGGTTTTTAAAATCGGAATGTTACACAGAAGCCAGAATCCGACCTCAAACACCATTCTAAATCCAGATAACTACTTTTGGCTAGTACAATTCCAAGTTTGAATTATATCGAGGCCACAAATTTTGATCGATGAATTTCCCTTCTTTGCATCACATTTGGACCACGTATCATTATGTTAAGAAATTTGTTACTAGTAAGTTTGAGAGACAGTCCGTAGTTATGTTCAAATAAGTCGTGTAATCTTTGAGATCAAGACATTGGTTGTTTCTTCAATTTAATACACAACCGTTGAAATAAAATTCTGATTAGAATCGAATGAAATGGGTACCCATAGGGCAACCAAACCTTTCATTTGACAACAAGATTGTTGAAATTTGTCAAGCTGAATTATTTTCTTTCATTGTCGCTTCGTTGGAAAATAACCGAATAATCACGTTTCAGTGAAAAAAAATCTAGTATGTAATAGTGAAGGTTGTCAATCGATAAACAAATCAACACCAACTGCCAACGCCTTCTTAGAACGCAATATGTCCTCTATCTCTACTACTGCTGTTCGCAGTGGAAAACCGATTTAATTTTTTTAAGGTTCCCCTTCAATATTTCATAATCTTTCTCGCCGTACAAAACTGCTCTGTGTTAAGACGAACACAACAAACAAAATTTAGTTCAAGTTTGACGATCTATTCTCAAGTTATGGAGGTTCGCACATTTCTGTCTCTCTTCTTAATTTATATATTTAGATGCTTTTTTTCAAATATGACTTTTCAAAAGCTGAAACGTCGCAAGGAAACGTCCATAAAATATACATAAGAAGAAGAGAGGAAGGGCTATCAGATAAAGGGTTGCTACCAATGCGAAAAATTTTAAGAATCTAGATAAAAGAAAAGGGTTTCAAAAATATTTATTTTTGTTCTGCGTTATCAGTAGACGCTCTTATGGAAATTTATAAATTCATAAAATAAAAGAAAGGAACCTAATAAATGTTTCTTATATTAATTAGGCCGATACAAATTTCATTTCCAGTTTATGTCACCCCTCTCCCATTCAAATTCCAAAATGTTGAAAATTGGAAGAGGAAGAAATAAAAGCCCAAGCCGTTTTGTTAATATTATTGACTTTTGGACAGCGTATATGCTTAATTTGGCAACAAACAAGTCCAGTGACAGTGAAAGTGTCATCAAAAGGCAAGCCAAATGATCAATAATGATAATAATGTTATATTTTTCAACACACTTTTGCATGCAAGTTACAAACGTCGTAACTTGCACACAATTTTTAATGAAAGCTTTTCCTTTTTTTTCTTCTCAGTGTTATTTATTTTTTGCCCTCCCCTTAGCTAACTTTGATAACCGTGGACATAAAAGCTGTTTAAAATTTGTATCAGCCTAAATTTTTAATAAAAAAAAAATTTAAAAAAAAATCAATACTGAGTAAAAATTAATAAAAATAAATCAAAGTTTAACAAAACTACAGAAATATTGAAAAATTGAAAAAGCTAGTTTACGTCTTGGGTTGAAAGTAAACTAATAAATATACACTGATCAAAATTTTTCTTTACGTTTGACTACATAAATAACTACACGACATAATGCATTTTTTGCAAGAAATTTGTTTTCTGACTTTTCTTATAACTTTACTCAAATGATCTTGTATTTAAATACGAATTTCCTTAACGCAGTTACTCTTATCAATAGTATTCCCTTCGTTTCTGAGGTGCATTCGTGCACCATTCAATATGGGTTTTTAAAATCGGACTGTTACACAGAAGCCAGAATCCGACCTCAAACACCATTCTAAATCCAGATAACTACTTTTGGCTAGTACAATTCCAAGTTTGAATTATATCGAGGCCACAAATTTTGATCGATGAATTTCCCTTCTTTGCATCACATTTGGACCACGTATCATTATGTTAAGAAATTTGTTACTAGTAAGTTTGAGAGACAGTCCGTAGTTATGTTCAAATAAGTCGTGTAATCTTTGAGATCAAGACATTGGTTGTTTCTTCAATTTAATACACAACCGTTGAAATAAAATTCCGATTATAATCGAATGAAATGGGTACTTATAGGGCAACCAAACCTTTCATTTGACAACAAGATTGTTGATTAGTCCAGCCATCTTTGGGCAAACGAGTGAATTTGAAAAGTCATCGGACCACGTTTCTTTTCACAATTTTTGAACCACGTGTGCAATCATTATAAAATTCATCAGTTCACCCTTAAATAGCCCGTTCATTTGATACCAACATTGTTCAAATCGGTTGTGTACACGCAAAACTTTTACTTATTACTTTAAAAGTAACAGTGCAAAATTGCTCTTCAGGTAACAAATCTGTTACTTAAAAGCCAATAAAGTTCTTCCCCAGTCAAGTAACAACACATACTGCCATATAATTTGCACGTGTTACGGGAGTACGACTATTTAATAATGGTCGTTTCAACCACATAAATGCTCAAGAGAAATAAAAATGTCGATAAATGCTCGAGAAAAATCACACACCGTCGCATATGTTGCATATGTTAGGCCTGAAACATGCTGAACGCCAACGCGAGCGATCGGGCGAGATTCCTGCCGTAGGTTAATGAACAGTCGTAAGTAGAGCTGTTCATTGCCCTACGGCAAGGATCTCGCCCGATCGCTCGCGTTGGCGTTCAGCATGTTTCAGGCCTTACTTATTTCTTCTATATCCAATTCATCCATTGGGAGTGTTATAGTTCGCTCGTTGTATGCATACGGAGTAGAGAAAAATCATGACAAGAGCTGCCAAGCAGCATTTTTCTTCGTCATACAGTATGCAAACGTTGATGATTTAAAAGGCTTCTAATGCGTCTTGAAATCACATAACGATCTGTAAACTGCGTTAGAGAAAAACACAAACATTTGCTATCTAAAAACATACTCATTGGTTCATGGAAACTCATTTAGACTTGTTTGAAGATACAAAACTCATGCCCGTCAAGAACAACATTCGCAACTCCGGCAACTCTGATCACATGTGTAGCTGGCCCACGGCCGCGATGTGTTTCCGTCTACTAAATACTTTCCAGGACGTATAAACGTGTAGCTTAAGCGCCACCTCCAGAGAGGGCTACTCGTCGTGTTGAATTTTGCCCAGCACGAAACCTAAACCTCAGGGTAGGTTGTGGAAGAATTGTCCCGAAACGACATAAAGAAACGGTAGCAATTGTTGAATGAAGAATTACTCCGCCGCGCGTACGATGAAACCACTACTCCGCTTAGCCAAAAACAACCGTCTTATCGAAACACGAAAAACACGAGTGTCCGAAAAATAAGCGTTATCATCACAACACCAACGCCAAATCTTTCTATTCGATTCAGCGGCAATAGTAGGGCTATTTCCCGAGAGCCACCCGGAGTAAAATATGAACGAACAACGAAAAATATTACACGTACGCGAATGTGAGAATTATCCTAGAAAAGATTTCCCTGTTTGGGAAGCATATAGTATATAAAATAGGTATTTACATCAATTTACATTTATTGCATTGCGGGTTTTACTTAAGTCTAACGGGATAGTGCGTGTACAGTCAGTGATCACATTTTATTTCCTCGCTTCTGTGTGCTTCCCTAATTTACTCCTACAGTCCGGTCATAAGAACTCGTCCAACAGACGGTTGAACGGCGAAAGCTTTCTACTAAGAAGGGTTCTTTTGTGTGTGTCTTTATCGGGCCCGGCTCATAGAGCTATTTTTACTCACGGTGGATGAAGCAGTCCCGTCGGTGCTATTAATAGCCCTACCGTCGATGACTTGTTGCGTCCACTGCTGTTCTGCTTGGCGTTGTTGGCGTCGATCGATGAGCTGCGATGGCGTCACTCGATGATAAGCGATGGCGTCGATCAATGGGACGCGATGGCGCCGGTCGAACCTTATCGACGGCGTCGTTTGCCGGCTGATCGCAAGTGCCGACGTTTGCCCAAAGCAGCAACTTCCAATCCCGTCGTGGGTCAGCAGCGTGAGGGTGCCAGCGTCGCGCCAGTGCAGCGGCTAGTAAAGGACGAAAAGAAAGCCCAAAACAGAAGCCGACGACGGCTTCTTTTTGTAACAATAACGCACGAGAAAGCGTCCGTAGACTGCACTCCTATATTAACCGCACTAGCTAAACCAATAAAACGCACGCGAACTAAACTATTCACACTACTGCCTCGTTCACGATCAGAATTGAAATCGACGAGTAGTAGTTCCGAAAACCCTCAGATAAGTTGCGCGGTATTCGGTTTCCGCGATCGGAAGTAATGAACCACTTCAACACGATCATTTATGGCTTAAGCGTAAATGATTTTATCTCCTTCTTTCTCCCGTTCTTCCAATCGCAGATTTGCTTCCCCACCTGCTTCGATATTTAGTGAGACGGGAAATACTAAGAAAAGGGAATTTGAAATTGCTGAATTCATGTAGTGGAGTATTTGTATACAAGCGTCTGATTTTCAATTCTATCATGCAATATTGAACAGTGAATCTAAGTGAAATTGAATGATTTAAATTCGTGAATTAGTGACCATGCTACATCATCCCCTACTAATTTTACAAAAATTGGATTAAAATTTGAAAATTTTTAATAAAATTTTTGTAAGGTTAGCTTCTACTGTAATTATCCAAGCTATGGCACTATGAACCCCAAAAGTCGTTGACAAGCCTCTCTTTCACACAAAATACAAAAATAAAATAATCAATCAACAAACATAACTAACTAGGTTGTTTTCCTACTCCAGCCACAGGCCGAAACCCTGGAAAACATCCCGTAGATGAACTAAACTTGTGGATCCTAGAAGCATGATCAACTCCAGTATGTATCCCGAACATGCGATCATGTACATTCTCCACAATAAATTTCCCTAAACCGGTGAATCACGAATTACGATCTCCCCAGGATAAATTTCGAGCTTCTGACCGTATTCGTTTTTCACGTGAAAACCCTCCAGAACCATGTTCCGAAGCACTGTTTTACACAAAAATGATAAAATTCAAAAAATATCGTGAAACATTTCATTGAAATATTTCAGTCAAAATTTTTCAACACCCCTCGTCATTCACACGATAATAACGATCGTCGATGAAATCGATATCGTTGTTCTGTCATTCACCCAAAAAGCTTGTCAACTACTCCAACCAAACCAAACGGAAAAGCGTCAGTGACTATTTACTAGTTGTGCATGGGCGACATTTACGCAGTCTGCTCAAGTGGAGAAAATGGATTTGCGGTTGAAAATCGGCGATTCATTAGGAATTTGAAAGGAAGTATATCTTATTTATGCGTCCAATCTTTGTTTTGCCTATGGGACAAATTTCTTTACAGGAACCCGGCGACCCGGATCGAAAACCCGACATCGCAAGGTAAGCAAAATTTTAATTGTTTTCCTGTTTTCTATTTTTAGAAACAGACCAACAAAACGATGGAAACATAGAGAGGAACACCAGCACTAAAGTTACCAAAAACTACGGCAAAACTATGATGAAGTATTTTGGGAAAAAAAAACATGGAATACTGTGGACGCCAAATTAAAAAAAAAAAAGAATGAAACATGAAATTTCGCAAGGAGGACGTGAGAAGAATCGTGAGCGTTTTTTCAAACTACTTAACCAATTTTCATACTAATACTAAAATTAAGCTAGACGTTAGGTGCGTACTTATCACTAATATATACAATTTTTACAAATATTTACACGAGTAACAAGGGAGGGAAGTCTCGACCTTGTCATATCCTTTTTTTTTGTATTTTACCATCTTGGTGTTTTTGGTGGAATTCGCTACCGAAATCTGTTGTTCCTTTCAAAAGGTTCATAGCTTTGAAACAACGTCCATCTAATTTTCCAACGTGAGGTTGGGAATTGGTCTTCAGTTGACGTGACTTGTTTCAATAATCGAGCTTGAATAAGAAAGGTCGATAAAGTAGTTGGAATCACACTACTCATCTTATTCGAAGTCATCGCCTATGGGCTCGCTAACTTCGTGGTTTTCACTACTAAAATCAGGTCATTGCCCAAGCTCCTTCCTCTTCGTGATTAGTCCCCCAAACAGGCCGGTCGACTTTCCTATCTTATGCTCTATATTAATACAAATTACTTCAGCTGAAACCAATGACCTGTTATGAAAAATATTTTCGAAAATTGGTCCCTCACAGATGTAATTTGCTGTCGAAAAAAATAGTTGGTCTTTTTTAACAAATAAAATGACCTTTAAGGTGTTTTTTCATGAACTTTTGGTCACTCCGAAGAGCTTCATAGCTAAAAAGAAGATTATTTCTTGGGCAAATGCGCCTTCTTCAGGTGGTTCCCGTAGACCCGCCAACTACGGCGAGTTCGAATTTCGGTGCTATCTTTGCACAAAAACCTTTCGCTTTATCCGACAGCTCAAAAGTACGTTTCAGTACAGTTTCTCCAATCGAATAGGTTGGGCAATCAGGATTCGATCGTAAATTGTATTGTTTTTATGGCGCTCCACAGTGTTTTATTTTGCTGATTTCGTGCGAAAAATTAATAGCGTCTTCAAATTTAATTTTAGTGATATACTTTATTCGGAAAAGTTTTTATGTTTTTTATTGTGCTTCTTTTATAATGTACGATTTAGTGATTAATTCACCTAGAAGTGATATAGAAAATTTATTTTTTTAGGACAGTGAGATAGACAGCTAGTGTCTTCAGAAAAGTTGTGACAAATAGTTTCACTAGCAACTTTGTCGAAGGTGTCGGATTTCTATCTCTTATGTTAAAAAAGATATTGAAAGTTTTATATGCAAAGTTCACCCAAGTCATAATTTTTAATATAACTTTTCTCCTGGATTTTCTACATATTTTATACCTTCTGCAAAATTATTAACCAAATAGAAATACACATTTTTGCTGAACATTTGATCTAGCTATGATTCAAAATAAAAAAGTTACTCAACCTTTAACGGTTTTTCAAGGGTTAGTTTAACTTCAAATTACTCAGCCGTACGCAGATAACTTTATGATTTTCTGAAAGCATGTCTATTCTACTTTCAAAAGAATATAAAATAATTTGTCTAATAGAGTCTTTTCGATTGTTTCAATGAAAAAAATCTTTTGCATGAAAATTCTGACTTTATCAAATAACTTTGTTATTTCTAAATAAAGCGTTTTACAATATTCAGCAAAAATATAAATCCAATAAAATCGCGTAATTTTCTAGAAGGTCATAAAAATATAGAAAACCATGGGAAAGAGTTATAATAAAAAAATTTGAATTTTTAGTCACAGTTGACTGTCGTCTTTACTGTCTTCTTCATCGATTGTTTTAAATTTCGTTGTAGAGTTTATGAAGCTTACGGAATTCTTATGAGCGGCTGTTTTTTTAAATAAAGTGTTGATAATTATTAAAAAATTCTCGGTTAAGTCGCGAGAGAAAAAAGACAAACAAAGTTTAAATAACTCGGAAAAATTAGAAAAAAAATTCGAGCGTCCTAGCAGAATCGCTTCACATCATTAAGAAGAGAAAGATATTATAATATTGAAGCTTCGGCTGCTACTGTGTAGACACAGCCCGTTTATTAACACAATTGTATCCTTGGTACTATCTACCGTCGAGCGTGCATAAAGTACTTATGCACGGATCGGCGGTTATCGAACACTTTTTGGTCCCTATTGGACAGCTGTCGGAGGAAGCACAAGAGGCAAAAAAAAAGTGTGGAAACGGTAAACATTCACTCAAGTTCTTAATCCATTCGGTGATATATTTTTTAATTAACAGATATCGAGAATACCACACCCGAAAAATATCTAGAAAGAGTGCGAATGAGGATCTCATGCACTGGTTGCTGGTTTCTTCGGATCCAATGGTGACGGAAGCTCGAGGTTGGCCAAAACTTAATACGAAAGAGTTGTCAGAAGATCCTAAAACTCTTCTCGTTCAATTCGAACAAGACAGTGGAGAAGAGAACGAAGAATAAACTGAAAAAATACGATTTTTGATTCACTTTAGATGATGTCATGCGTTGAACTTTGACCAAAAATTCATATTTTTTGTTATAACTCTTTCCCATGATTTTCTATATTTTTATGACCTTCTAAAAAATTACGCGATTTTATTGGATTTATATTTTTGCTGAATATTGTAAAACGCTTTATTTAGAAATAACAAAGTTATTTGATAAAGTCAGAATTTTCATGCGAAAGTTTTTTTTCATTGAAACAATCGAAAAGACTCTATTAGGCAAATGATTTTATATTCATTTGGAAGTAGAATGGACATGCTTTCAGAAAGTCATAACTATAACTTTATCTGCGTATTTTTGCGTACGGCTGAGTAATTTGAAGTTAAACTAACCCTTGAAAAACCGTTAAAGGTTGAGTAACTTTTTAATTTTGAACCATAGCTAGATCAAATGTTCAGCAAAAAGGTATATTTTTTTTTTACTTTCGCTTATTTACCGTCGGTCTAGTTCCGCCACTGTTGTGGCCAATCACCGACGCCCAGGGAGACGACTCCACACCCAGGACCCTAACTCACGACCCGTTTATTAACGGACCGGCGCCAACGGCTTTACTTCCTCATGCGATGGAAGGCGTGATCCCAGAGATTTTTCGCCACAGAAAATCTCCCGGTGTCGGCTAGGATTGAATCTAGACCAGTTGGGTTGGTTGTGAGTGGATCACGCCACCTCACAACCATCGACACCTATGTCGGCGGTGGGATTCGAACCCAGGCGTCGAGCGTGGTTGGCGGAGACGTTACCAACCACACTAGGCCCCCGCTCTTAAAAAGGTGTATTTCTGTTTTGTTAATAATTTTGCAGAAGGTATAAAATATATGGAAAATCCAGGAAAAAAGTTATATTAAAAATAATGATTTGGGTGAACTTTGCATATAAAACTTTTAATATCTTTTTTAACATAAGAGATAGAAATCTGACACCTTCGACAAAGTTGCTAGTGAAACCATTTGTCACAACTTTTCTGAAGACACTAGCTGTCTATCTCACTGTCCTAAATAAATAAGTGTCCCATATCACTTCTAGGTGAATTAATCACTAAATCGTACATTATAAAAGAAGCACAATAAAAAATATAAAACTTTTCCGAATAAAGTATATCACTAAAATCAAATTTGAAGACGCTAATAATTTTTCGCACGAAATCAGCAAAATAAAACACTGTGCGCTCGTAGGCTTTGGTCAACCGATTCCTAATTTCCTCGAAGAGTTTCTTTTTTTTTATTTTTAATGGGGGGATTTGTTAGTAGCTTAAGAATTTATGATAAATATTATTAAATAATGAGTATGTGTGTCCAATCACAAATGGTGACTTCTCAACACTGTTAGAAATTTGTCATTTTGATTGTTAGGATTTGTTTGCTTTCGCAATTAGGACTTATCATTCGTAGGGATTTAAACCTACTTGTCAGAAAAGGGGAAGTAATCTTACAACTAACTTAATTGCTAACTTATTGGCTATAAAGAGAGCTTATCGTAGCAATTGAGGATTGCAACGATTTTTGTCGAAAATTGTTAATAATTTTATTTGACATAGCTTCTAATGGTTCAACACCAGTAAGTCTATGTAATTCGAGTGTACCAAACCAAGGAGGACGCTTAAAAATCATTTTCAGAATTTTATTCTGGATCCTTTGGAGCGATTTCTTCCTTGTTGAACAGCAACTTGACCAGATCGGTACAGCATAAAGCATTGCTGGTCTAAAAATTTGTTTGTAAATCAAAAGTTTGTTTTTTAAACAAAGTTTAGAATTCCTGTTAATGAGAGGATATAAACATCTCGTATATTTGATGCACTTGGCTTGTATACTCTCAATGTGCTCTTTGAAAATAAGTTTTTTATCATAAATTAGTCCCAAGTACTTAACCTTGTCAGACCAACGTAAAGTAACCCCATTCATCTTGACAACGTGATTATTGTTTGGCTTGAGGAAAGATGCTCTAGGCTTATGCGGAAAAATTATCATTTGAGTTTTAGAAGCATTGGGAGAGATTATCCACTTTTGCAAGTAGGAAGAAAAAATATCTAAACTTTTCTGCAATCGACTGCATATGACACGAAGACTTTTTCCTTTTACGGAAATGCTTGTGTCATCGCAGAACAATGACTTTGTGCATCCTGGAGGCAAATCAGGAAGATCTGAAGTGAATATGTTGTACAGGACTGGACCCAGGACTGAACCTTGAGGTACACCTGCTCTGACAGGAAATCTATCAGATTTTGAATTCTGATAGACAACCTGCAGAGTTCGATCAGTAAGATAATTTTTTTAAAATTTTGATTAGGAAAATTGGAAAATTAAAAGTTTGCAATTTCGCAATCAAACCTTTATGCCAAACACTGTCGAATGCTTTTTCTATGTCTAAAAGAGCAGCTCCAGTGGAATAACCTTCAGATTCGTTAGCTCGTATCATATTAGTAACTCTGAGCAATTGATGAGTTGTGGAATGCCCATGGCGAAATCCAAACTGTTCATTTGCAAAAATTGAATTTTCGTTGATGTGTGACATCATTCTGTTAAGAATAATTCTCTCAAACAGTTTACTTATTGAAGAAAGCAAACTGATTGGTCGATAACTTGAAACTTCAGCTGGGTTCTTATCCGGTTTTAAAATGGGAGTAATTTATGCATTTTTCCATAATTTGGGAAAATATGCAATTTTGAAGCAGCAATTGAAAATTTTCACTAAAAATTCCATTGTGCTCTCAGGGAGATGTTTGATTAGTATATTAAAGATTCCATCGTCACCAGGTGCTTTCATATTTTTGAAATTTTTAATAATTGATTTAATCTCATTCAAGTTAGTTTCAATTATTTCTGCAGGTAAAAAATTCTGGGAAGAAATTAAATCAAATTGACGTGTGACTTCATTTTCAATTGGACTCACAAAATTCAAATTTGAGTTATTAACACTCTCAAACTGCTGAGCAAGTCTTTGAGCCTTTTGTTCATTGGATACAAGAAAACGTTCACCATCTTTTAAAACTGGAATAGGCTTTGAAGGTTTCTTAAGAATCTTCGACAGCTTCCAAAATGGTTTTGAACATGGTTTCAATTTTTCAACTTTAGTCTCAAAATTTTGATTTCTCAGAAGAGTAAATCTATGCTTAATCTCTTTCTGTAAATCTTTATAAATAGTTTTAAAAACAGGGTCACGAGAACGTTGATATTGACGTCTGCGGACATTTTTCAAACGAATTAGAAGTTGAAGATTTTCGTCAATTATTGATGAATCAAATTTCACTTGAGCCTTTGGAACAGAATAATTCCTGACATCAACAATTGCACATTTTAATGCTTCCAAAGCGGAATCAATATTCACTTCGTTTTGCAAATCAAGCTCATTATTGAAATTTCTCTCAATATGAGTTTTGTATCTTTCCCAATTAGCCTTGTTATAATTAAAAACAGAGCTCATAGGGTTTAAAACTGATTCATGTGATAAAGAAAAAGTTATTGGAAGATGGTCAGAATCAAAGTCAGCATGTGTGATCAAATCACTACATACATGACTTTGATCTGTTAGCACCAAATCAATTGTTGAAGGGCTTCTTACAGAAGAGAAGCATGTAGGACTATTCGGAGACAAAATATAATAGTATCCTGAAGAACAATCATTGAATAAAATTTTGCCATTGGAATTACTTTGAGAATTATTCCATGAACGATGTTTAGCGTTATATCGCCGATTATGAAAAATTTCGAACGATTTCTGGTGAGTTTTTGTAAATCACCTTTAAAATAATTTTTGAGCACGCGTGTGCATTGAAATGGTAAATATGCTGCGGCAATAAATAAAATCCCAAGTTCAGTTTGAACTTCAATTCCCAAAGTTTCAATAACTTTCGTCTCAAGATGGGGAAGAGCACGATGTTTGATTCGGCGATGAATAACAATTGCAACTCCACCGCCGGAACCCTGAATCCTATCATATCTATGAACCACGTAATTGGGATCATATTTTAATTTTATGTTAGGTTTCAAAAATGTTTCAGTAATAATTGCAATATGCACATTATTTACTGTTAAAAAATTAAAAAGCTCATTCTCATTGGCCTTCAATGAGCGAGCATTCCAATTTAATATTTTAATTGTTTAATCTAAAATCATTGCTAAATTTTAAATTAGAAACAATTTTAATAGTAAAATTTGTGCCTATTTGAATGGCTTCAAACATTGATTTTGCCTGCAACATGGCGTTCATAAGATCGAACGTTGCCTGTTGTAAAAAAGAAAGTTTACCTGCCGTAATAGGCCCCAGGCAGTCGACATTAGAAAAAATATTTTCGGCAGCAATATTAGCTGGAGCAACAGGTGTACAATTATTTTCTAGCGTGTTTTGCTTACCCATATTAACGGTCATTTTCGAACTACCAACACTAGGCGGTATAATGTTCGAACTACCTGTAACCTGTGCATAAGTTAAACGGGTATGCAAAGGAGTAGGTAAACTATGCGTCACTGGTACGCTTGGTGAATTTTGTTCTGAAGTTGGTTTTAATTGAGAAATTGAATTTTGTTTACCTTGCCTTGCCTTAACAATTGCTAAACGGACTGGGCATTGATAAAAATTTGACATATGGTTGCCGTTACAATTCGCACAGCGAAAATTTTTACTCTCTTTCACAGGACATGTGTCCTTTTTGTGAGAAGAGTCTCCACAATTAAGACATTTTTGGTCCATGTTACAGAATTTGGAACCATGGCCATAACGTTGGCAAGTACGGCATTGGGTGATATGCTTTTCACCTCCGCCATACTTCCTATAAATTTCCCACTTTACACGCACATTATACAAAGCATGTGCTTTTTCAGAAAATTTTAAGTTGTTAACCTCATTGCGGTTAAAATGAATTAAATAATTAACAAGGGAAACTCCAGCTCTCTGACTGTTTTCGCCTCGTGATATTTGTTTCATTAGAATTACTTGGGTAGGCGCTATGCCAAGTAATTCTGTTAAAGTAAGTTTGATCTCATCAACGGTTTGATCGTTGGTGAGACCTTTCAAGACAACCTTGAACGGCTTGGCGTTCTTGGTGTCATATGTAAAAAATTTGTACATCTTGTCAGTTAAATACTGAACAAGACGATCACGACCCTTTACTGAGTCGGCTAATAAGCGGCATTCACCTCTACGGTCAATTTGATAGGTAACTTTAACGTCAGAAACAAACGTTGAAAGTTCCTTTTTGAATATATTAAATTCAGAAGAAATAGTTACCACAATAGGTGGAACTTTCTCCTTTTTTAAAGATTTTATATTTTGTATAGTTTCATTATTAATAACTTCCATTTCACCAGCTTCTTGCTCAGGCAAAATATCAAAAGGATTGTCACTACAGACACTCGAAGTGTCAGAAAGAGATGCCTCTCTTTTCCTCCCCGCAGCGATGCGAGGTTTCTTTTTCCGTCCAGCCATTTCAGGTGATACGAAAAAAGTTAAAACAAATGTTAAATTCAAAAGTAGGTAGTCTTGAGAAAGACTGATGGGAAATAACTTTCAGGTAGTCTTTAAAAGACACACTGACAAAACACAAACTTTGAAGCTATAGGCAGTCGAAGACCAGTCCACAAGCAACCGAAAAAACGTCTGATCTGTAGGACAGTTCAAGACGCACGTAGAAGAGTTTCTTCTTTCTCTCTTCCGCTTTCTGACTCTGCATTTGCTTGGTACTAGGTTGGTTTCGCATTTTAGCGTACTCCTGACCATCCTATACCATTTCCCTGCCAAAGACAACGAAATGCGGTGTGTATTTTGTAGACTCGTGCACAGCATTGCGAATTGCGCAAGCAATGGTTTGTAAGTCGTCCGCCCAATCCTTGTGTCGTTTTATGGTTGCCCGTACAGCTGTTATTATTACCCGGTTTGCACGCTCTGTGTTGTTCACTTGTGGGTGATAGGAGAGAGTAAGCCAATGGTTTACATTGAATTCAGCAAGTAGGTCGCGGAAAGCTTTTGATGTGAATTGTGTACCATTATCCGTTAGCACGACTTCTGATACACCAAACAACAGGAAGATCATGTTTTTCACGAAGTCTACTAGCGAGTTTGCTTTTGCTTCCCTAAACGGTTGGATCAGAACAAATTTGCTGAAAACATCGGTTGCGACTAGCAGGCAGGTATGGCGACCTTTACCGGATGCTGGAAGTGGGCCGACATAATCTAGCGTGACGAACTGCCACGGGTACTCGATAAACTCTCTCTGCATGCCCATCGGCGAAGTCACGTTGATGTTCCCGGCCTTTGAGGTTTGGCATTTAAGGCATTCACGGCAAACCTTTTTCACATCCTCAACCATTCCCAGCCAGATGTAGCGACGCTTCAGTGCTTGCAGGGTTTTTTCCGTTCCGAGATGTGCAGTCTCGTGTTCGGTTTTGATTATTGGTAGTCTCTCCTCCGCTCTGGGAATCATTTTCCATCGGAACCGTGGGTCATCGACTCGGGTTTCACTTTTCACGCACCGGTAGATAACCCCGTCTGTTATGCGGTAGTCGGAAAACTTCGCTGGGTTTGTTGAAATCTTTTCGGCCAGTTCCTCGTAGTCAATATCCTGGGATGTTAGATCGATAAGGTTGATTGATCTAGACAGGCAATCGGCTGTAATATTGCACAGTCCTTTCCTATATTCTAGCTGAATATCATAGGATTGGATTTTTAGTGCCCATCGAAGAAGTTTCGAGTGTCCAGACTGGACTCCAATCGTAAACAACCACAAGAGGATCCGTGCGTCTGTGACTACTTTGAACCGCAATCCTTCAAATTTTCAATCGCAAGCAACACTCAACCCAACACACACTCTTTCTCGACGCTAGAATAAGCTCGCTGTGTCCTGCTTAGCTTCTTACTGAATTAAGCGATAACTCTCGTGTCTCCGTCGAGTGACTGAACCAGTGCAGCCCCAACAGCCGTATCCGAAGCATCAGACTCTATACTAAACGGCTTACTAAATCCGGATTCACTAGGATCGGTGCAGATGGCAATACTGACTTTAGCTCGGTGAAGACCTGCTCGGCTTCCTCCGTCCAGTCGAACTTTTTTTTCGCTTTCTTGAGCAGATCTGTGATTGGGACGGTTGTTCGACTATAGTTCTTGATGAACCGTTGGTAGAAGCCTGCCAAACCTAACAACCGGCGAACGTCCTTGATGTTCCTAGGTCTTGCGTAGTCCAGAATAGGCGCAATCCTTGCTCCATCGCAACACCTCTTTCCGTCAGCAAGTACCCCAAATATTTTATCTGCTTCCGACGAAACTTTGATTTCTCCAGGGACACCGTAAGGTTCGCCTTTCTTAGTCTCTTGGCGACTATTTTCAGCAGCCGGAAGTGCTCTGATAATGATTCTGTTGCGATCACAATGTCGTCTAAGTAGACGAATACGGACGGCATGAGGTCAAACCCAATTACCTTGTCCATTAACCGACACATCGTAAACGGTGCGTTCGTTACTCCAAATGGACACTAGGGTGGGACCCGCTCTTCTACAGCTCCAGCACAGGCTTCGACTCTGTTGCGACTCGCCCTGCTGGTGCTGTATCTCCTGTCTTACTTCGGTAGACTGTCGGTTATTTCTTTCCGACCTCAATCCAATAAACGCTATTTCCTCCTCCAAACCGTTTCTTTCGCCTTCGGGATCGTTGAATTCCAGATGATGGATGTTGCGTTGACCCCGTGCGTCAGAATACTGTTAGTGATTCATGTCGGCTGCGTCTATATCGTGATTGAGGCGTATAAGATGGTCCAGGTCTCGAACAGAAATATTATCCCACAATACTTCGAATTTTCTCCGGCGAGATAGTGGCCTAGACATCATTTTATTTAACCTCTCTATCTCAGTCACAAACGCAATGAACGGTTCTCCTCGCAGTTGTTTCCGCTCTTGAATCTTCAGTCGTATGCCTTGGTCCTGATTCGGGTTTCCAAATTGGTATCGAATCCGTTCCTCGAAATCATCCCAGTTTTGAAATTCGTCAACGTATGTAAAGAACCAGTCCGAAGCCGGTCCTTCCAAAATAAGGTGGATATCCCTCAGCAAACTGTAGTCCGATACCCCTTCTCTCCTAGAAACTTTTTTTAGTTTGTACAGAAAGTCTTCTACCGGTACGGTTTTCGTGTCACCTGAGAAGAACAATTTCCAGTGTTCTATCCTTCTGAAATGTCGTGGCTCACGGTCCCGCTGGTAGCTAGACATCGACCCCTACGATTCGCGCCTACCCTCGCTAACACCTGGGCCTTGTCTTTCGTTTGGACTCTGCCTGCCTCTAAACCGATCATGTTGGTACTCTTCTTCCGAATCGCTGTCGCTAACTGCTGGTCGAACCGGTCTCGAATCTGAACGTCGATCCGTGTTGTTCTGCGCGAACTCGCATGCCGTGACCGCGAAGATTATCCTGCCCGTCCCAATCTCGGGTTTGATTCTGTAAACCTGGCCTATTCGCACTCTGGTGTACCGGGTTTACCCTCGAACTAAGACTGGTGGATGACACCTGCCGTTGCAATTCCTTCAGCTGATGCTCAAGTTCCAACACACGGCTTTTCATCACTTCATAAGAAGGTTCTTTGGCACCGGGTTTTTCGAGTGTTTGCTTTACTTTGGGAACCGCTCCTAATGAGTCATTTCCCCGCGCTTCGTTAGTTCCCCCTGTACCAACAAATGCCTCGTCCTCTTCTGCTCCACCCAGCTCCCCAACTGCTCCTTCGTCTTCCGTTTCCGAAAGGGGAAGTCTGCTAGCTGTTTTCAAAAGTATCTCCTCGATTCTATTAAGTAACCGGTGACGAGCCTATTCGCCACCTTCATTTGCTGCCACGTTTCTCTGCTCTCGGAGGTAGTAGTGCCTTAAACGAGACAACAAATTTGGGTTTGCGCCGTCATTTAACAAACGTTCAATTTTATCAACCCAATTGGTGATAAGATCAACTTCCGTTTCAAACTGGTATGGCGCACGATATTCTCGCCCTACCTTTTTATCCTCTTAGAACAGTCTGCGCAATAATCGCAATTTGACTGGCATGTCCTTTTGCCGTTCTTCTAGCTGGTTTCGCAGTACCAGCTCATAGTCCACTTCTTCGTTTGTCAAATGGTTTGCGTATGGAAACTTCATAGCCATCTCGAAAAATTAATTTAAAATAATACACCAAAAAAAACCTTCACTTAGCGTTGTCACTGCCGTTAAAATTTTTGAAAACGCACTATTTATACCAACAACCGCGCTCAATAAATTTAGGAAATAATTAGTTCAAGTATGTACAAAGACTTAGAAACTAGAAGATTTTTTTTTAAATGTAAAACTTATAGGATATTATTAATAATGAAACCAAGATTACGACGCATATACAAATATAAATATGAAGAATAAATTATATTAACAACAAGTACTTCAATGTTTTCAATTCTTTCAACCAATCCGAAAAACCATTTATCTCAATAATTTTATCTATAATTATAAAAAAGTGCAATTTCCCAATAGGTTGCGCCAAATTTGTAAAAATCTGTTTTACGCGCAAGATAATTCAAATTATCTGCGAATAAAATTTCAGCCTCTTTTTAACGTTGGGCGCCAATATGTAGCTGGCCCACGGCCGCGATGTGTTTCCGTCTATTAAATACTTTACAGGACGTATAAACGAGTAGCTTAAGCGCCACCTCCAGAGAGGGCTACTCGTCGTGTTGAATTTTGCCCAGCACGAAACCTAAACCTCAGGGCAGGTTGTGGAAGAATTGTGCCGAAACGACATAAAGAAACGGTAGCAATTGTTGAATGAAGAATTACTTCGCCGCGCGTACGATGAAACCACTACTTCGCTTAGCCAAAAACAACCGTCTTATCGAAATACGAAAAACACGAGTGTCCGAAAAATAAGCGTTATAATCACAGGCGGAACACCAACGCCAAATCTTTCTATTCGATTCAGCGGCAATAGTGGGGCTATTTTCCGAGAGCCACCCGGAGTAAAATAAGAACGAACAACGAAAAATATTACACGTACGCGAATGTGAGAATTCTCCTAGAAAAGATTTACCTGTTTGGGAAGCATATAGTATATAAAATAGGTATTTACATCAATTTACATTTATTGCATTGCGGGTTTTACTTAAGTCTAACGGGTTAGTGCGTGTACAGTCAGTGATCACATTTTATTTCCTCGCTTCTGTGTGCTTCCCTAATTTACTCCTACAGTCCGGTCAAAAAACTCGTCCAACAGACGGTTGAACGGCGAAAGCTTTCTACTAAGAAGGGTTCTTTTGTGTGTGTCTTTATCGGGCCCGGCTCATAGAGCTATTTTTACTCACGGTGGATAAAGCAGTCGGTGCTATTAATAGCCCTACCGTCGATGACTTGTTGCGTCCACTGCTGTTCTGCTTGGCGTTGCTGGCGTCGATCGATGAGCTGCGATGGCGTCACTCGATGATAAGCGATGGCGTCGATCAATGGGACGCGATGGCGTCGGTCGAACCTTATCGACGGCGTCGTTTGCCGGCTGATCGCAAGTGCCGACGTTTGCCCAAAGCAGCAACTTCCAATCCCGTCGTGGGTCGGCAGCGTGAGGGTGGTAGCGTCGCGCCAGTGCAGCGGCTAGTAAAGGGCTTCTTTTTGTAACAATAACGCACGAAAAAGCGTCCGTAGACCGCACTCCTATATTAACCGCACTAGCTAAACCAATAAAACGCACGCGAACTAAACTAATCACACTACTGCCTCGTTCACGATCAGAATTGAAATCGACGAGTAGTAGTTCCGAAAACCCTCAGATAAGTTGCGCGGTATTCGGTTTCCGCGATCGGAAGTAATGAACCACTTCAACACGATCATTTATGGCTTAAGCGTGAATGATTTTATCTCCTTCTTTCTCCCGTTCTTCCAATCGCAGATTTGCTTCCCCACCCGCTTCAATATTTAGTGAGACGAAAAATACTAAGAAAAGGAAATTTGAAATTGCTGAATTCCATGTAGTGGAGTATTTGTATACAAGCGTCTGATTTTCAATTCTATCATGCAATATTGAACAGTGAATCTAAGAGAAATTGAATGATTCAAATTCATGAAATAGTGACCATGCTACACATGGTATTACATATTTCCATTTCAAGTAAACACTGGGGAACGAAACGAAAGTGTTTCTAAGTAGACATTTGAGGTTGACGGTTGAAATTCTGATTATGTGTGAATAAAGGGGTAGAGGGGACAAAAATAAACCTGATCGTTGCATCAATACAAATGCATCGAGTAAAGTTTCGAGACATATGCATTGCGGTTCTTGGTTGTATGTTCGCCGGCAAAAACACATGCAAGCGTGTAGCCGTCATATATTTTGTTACTTTTTGGTAATTACACTTTCTGTATAATGCGGGTTATAGAACACAAAAAAAATAGAATGATACAATAAAGTAACAAAATCTTCCTCGTTTCTGTTGGGTGTAGTTTCTGAGACATTGACGTTTCGTGATATTCAAATTTTGACACATTACATTTACAGTCGAATTACTATCAAATTTGATTGGATGTTATGAAGCAGCTAGATTTTTCATTTAATACTAATTTTGTGAAAATCGGTTCAGCCGTCTCTGAGAAAGGTGAGTGAGTTTAAATGGTCTTCGGAACATTATTCTTTTCATTGCTGGATTTCATATTTTTTAAACATTACAGGCAAACTAATAGCCCGATTGCAAAAAAAATCAATAGAGTCTTATAAGGCAACTAGACCTTCCATTTGACACTGATTTTATGAAAATCGGTCCAGCCATCTCTGAGGAACATGCGTGAGATTAAATAGCCACCAGAGCACGTTTCTTTCCATAACTTTTAAACCATATATCCAATTTCAATAATATGCAAAAGTAAGGGGTTTTCAAGTAGCCCGTTGATTTGATACCAATTTCGTTAAAATCGGTTGTGTAGTTTCTGAGATAATGATGTTTCGTGATTTTCACGTTTTGGTACATTATTTCTAAACTGAAAATCCTGATACAAAGAAATTCAATAGGGTCTTATGGGGCAACTAGACCATTTCATTTGCAATTAATTTCATGAAAATCGGTCCATCCATCTCTGACAAAATTGATTGTGATTGGGAGAGCGTTACACACACACATACATACAAACACACACACACACACACATACAGAAAATGCTCAGCTCGTCGAACTGAGTCGAGTGATATACGACAACCGGCTCATTGGAGCATTTTATACCTTTAGTTTTTGCAAGTGATTGCTATACCTTTCTAGGAGAAAGTCAAAAAAGGATTTATTTATGAGGCAGACAGAGAAAAATTGAAATGTTGATTATATGGGAAAAAGTTCTTATTTTAATGAAAGTTATTTGAAGAACAATTATTAAGAGATGGAAAAAGTTAATAAGTGGCCAAAAGAAGAAATTAAACTGAGATTTTAACGTGAAAAGCAAAAGGCCTGATTAAGATAATTCGGGTTGATGCGCTCCGTGTCCGAAGACACAAATACACAAATACACACACAAATATTGTACACTCTCAGTAGGAGAAGACGTTAACTTTATTGTCAATTCAAAAGAAATACCGGCCTAGCTTGTAACTAAAAGCGTAAGGTAGATAATAGAATGTAAAAAGCCCGTACGCGAGTGAACAGTAAGTTTAAACAGCAAGTGGAAAAAAGTAACGACACAAAAAAATAATTCTATGAATCAATTGCAAAGAATTAACGCACCACTTGCTTAGCATTAGTAATAGAAGAATAAAAAAACACAGCGGCAGCAAGTGACGAGCACGGGCCCCGATCATCGAAGACGACCGAGATGATTACAACGGATGCTGAGATGGGGCATACCATGATGCCCAGTACAACGCGAAAAGGGAATTAGACGTTTTTTTTTTTTTAATCGGAAGGGGGCGGGGGATGTTTAGTGATGAATTAATTATTTACTAATATTTATTCAGAATTTTTATTGTGTGTTCTGCCACAAACGGTGACATATCAACACTATTACATATATTTTAAGCTTTATTTCATTAAAAGATTGTAATTGCTTCCGCAGTTAAGTGAATATAATTGTAGGAAAATTGTAAACCTACTTGTCAAGAAAAAAGGAATTTAAAATTAAAGCTTTATATAATCGTACACCTATCTTACTGACTATAAAGTGAGCTAATCGTTGCAATTGAGGATTGCAACGATTTTTTACGGAACTTATTGATAATTTGGTTTGACATATTTTCTAATGTTTCTACATAGGTAAGCCTGTGTAGTTCATTCGTGCTAAACCAGCGAGGACGCTTCAATATCAATTTTAGTCGTTTGTTCTGAATCCTTTGGAGCATCTTCTTTCTGGTTGTACAACAACTTGTCAACAACATTTTATATATTTTTTGCACTTTGTTTGGATATTTTCAATGTGCTCCTTGAAGGTAAGATTTATCATCATCATTTATCATAAATTAGCCCTAAATATTTAACTTGGTACGACCAATTTAAGATTGCACCGTTCATCTTCACAACTTGATTATTGGTGGGTTTGAGAAAAGAAACGCTTGGTTTATGGAGAAAAATACCACAGTGCAACAATTTTTTTGCCTTGGTCTCTATGTATGATTTTTTGATGAAGTTTAATGCGAAAATAAATTTCCCGGAGTTTGAACATATTTCAACTTAAGGGGCAACAATGGCGCCATTTTGAATTTTCGAGAAATTGGAAATTTTTGATGTTTTTTCGACGCCATTAACAAAATGACATTTTACGTAGATCAGACACCTACCATTCGATTTCTGAGACTTCTTTACTCAAAATAAGATATAATTTGACTACCACTTTTAGATATTAGCGAATAAACCTTAAAGGTCAGAAATAATCGATATTATTTTGCTTTGTGATAAATACTAAAACTATGCCAGAACCGGTTTCATAGAATCACTGTTTTGTGCTCAGTTTGATGCTAATATGTGGACAAACTCTCAGAATTTTGATATTTGGTCTTAAAACAAAATTGCGTCGAAAAAGCATAAAAAATTACAGGTTTCTCAAAAATTCAAAATGGCGCCATTGTTGCCCCTTAAGTTGAAATATGTTCAAACTCGGGGAAATTTAGTTTTGCATAAAAACACACAAAATTATTATATATAGAAACCAAAGAAGAAAAAAGTCAATTTTTTAAATTGTGTTTTTGATGCATTAGGAGAAATCTTCCATTTCTGCAAATATGAATAAAATTTATCTAGAGTTCAGCCTACTGCATATGACACGAAGGCTTTTTTCTTTTACGGAAATGCTTGTATCGTCACAAAACAGAGATTACACACATCCTGGTGGTAAATCAGGAAGATCAGAAGTAAAAATCTATTTATATAAAAGAGAAGTCTTGTATGTATGTAAATATGTATGTTCCAGCATAACTCTCGAAGGCCTTAACCGATTTCAACCAAACTTGGCATACGTGTTCTTTGTACAAAGGAAGTGGTCATAGAAATATTGGATAGGGGGAGGGGTCGCCCTTAAAGAAGGAGGGGGTCAAAAGTAATAAATTTTCATACATAATAGAAACCTTTCATTGAAATTTGATGATACTCGGGTTCTTGGTCATTTTTGGATGCCGGAAATTGATGTCCAGGGACCGAAACATGATGTTCGATGCCATTTTCAATCCAAGATGGCTACTTCAGGTTTCTGGAAAGCCATTTAAAACTGTGGAGCAAAAATGACTCTTAAGATCCGGTTATCGGTGTCTGACGATACTTTGAAACTTGGGTTGCCGACTTTCGGTTTCTGGAAAACTGCGAAAATTAATAATTGAATTGCAGTGCCTCCACAGTTATGGGTCAGCTACAATTATGGGTCACTTTTAAGCAAATGCGTCTATCCTTATGAAACTGAACAATTTTCATTAGCAGCACTGATTCTGAATAGTAAACAACGAAGGGGTGAATGGTGGCTTGACTATCATTCAAATAACTAAACGAATCACAAATTGATAAAGACGTATTAAAATGAGCTTGACTGTTCAATGTTTTTAATTTTGCAATAACGTTGTCGTTTAATTTGCGTAAGCTTGATGAGCACCGATGACCAGGAAAGGGTTTACAGCGTTTGGGCTTGGTGTATTCCATTTTCACTTTATTCATCTTCACAAAATGCAAACTGTTACTAACACATCTGGAGTAGTGCAATCGTATTTATATACGAAAACAGATATTATAAGTAACCCAGTAGTTATTGGTTGCGTACTTTAAAAACAGTTAGTATTAGTAAACAAGTAGGTAGTGTTGCACGACAAACATATTTTTTTATAAAACATTCGTCAAGGGGGAACGTGTATGTAGGCTAAGTTTTAGCGCTTGAGTTATTTATCCAATCGTTTTGTTGTCAAAGAATGAATTGTATATTTTTGATCAAGCATTCCAATGAACGTATGGTTTTTGCTGGAGAACCATGGACAAATTAAGAAAAACGTGTATTTTCCTGAATAATTATAGTTTTTCGAGCTTAAATTAGAAATAACTCGAAAACCAATGCCTTTATAATGTTGACTACCAAGAGCTTTTTGATTTAAAATGCCTCTCTGCATTTTTTAAAATCATCAAAATACAAAAATTTTGAAAAATGTTTAAATTAGAATTTTCATAAAAAAATTAATCTACCATAAAAAAATTATTTTTCATTTCTCCATCCTGGACTTTTTTTTAAAAGTTGTGTATTAACGTCAAGTTTCTTTAAAAAAAAAGTAAGAAAAAAATTCAACTCTTTTTTTTTAAATTGAAATTTAATGTTTATTTTTAAAATTTTTTGGTAAAAAAAAATTTTTTTTGTACAGTGTATATTTTTTTTATGGTGCATTTTTAATTCCCTACAACTCATTCTACAACTCATTTCTATACAACCAATGGTTTCTGGGCTACAATGCTTCGAATAAAACCTATGCCAAAAGGCATACGCCCTTTTAGAATGTAACTCATGGGTGTACAAAATCGCCCCATCTGTGGAAAATGCTCAGTTTGCTGAGCCAAATACGTGTGCAAAGTTTCATTCAAATCAAAAATGGTCGATATTCGACCATCGGTGATTTGGCGCGATCTTGCTCAGTGGCATTTTTTGTAACTCACTTGTAACCAAATTCATACGATTAAAATGATTTAAAGTTGAAAATGTCACTAAAAACCATAATTCTGCTCGGTGCAATAAGTGACCTATAATTGTAGTAATGTTACATTTTGCGGTGCACAATTGTGGGTCAGTCCAAATTTGGCTATTTTTATTACTCTCACAAGATAATGCATCAAGACTGAATAAAATAACTTATTATCAAGCTTTTACAACAATGAAATAACTTGCCTTATCTTTTTTGACGATTTTAAAGACTAAATGATTTTGAATACCAAAAGTGACCCATAATTGTGTCTTTTGCTATGTAAGTGATATTTTTCTTTCCATCCGATTTACACGCATCAACTGCAGTGAAACTAAATGTTGATCGAAAGTACACATCAGAACACAGAGATAGATAGTAAAACATTCGTAGTTGATAACTTTTTCGATTTTATATCTATTTTTGAACATTCAGACAACACGTTGACTGACCCATAATTGTAGAGGGCAATATGGATATTTTCGGAATTGGGATGACGTCGTCATACGAAAATCGATCATATATTTCCAAATATTGGACTCTTTTGAAACGTAGTGACGTCTGTTTGCAGCCGAAAATCGGCTTTCGTGCAAATGTTTCTAGAGAAGTGTTTCAAAACATCCAGCCTGCTTTAACCCGTAAAGACCCGGGACGGAACTTGTTTTTTGAAAATGCTCGTTCTCAGCACTGGAACGGTCGATTTGGGAAAACTTGGAATTTTTTTAAAGGTGAATAGTTGCTCTAAGTTTTGGAAAAGGTTTCACCCCTATGAACCCCTTCCCGTTCCCGTGAGATACAAATATGTTTGTGTTTTTTTCTAATTTTTCAAACAGATTGAGCAAACACTGGGAATTTTCATACGTATCTATTGCTCCATGTATCAAATCATGTCAGGTAGATGAAATATGGTATGTAAGAGTGAATTTTGATGTTTCCAAATTATTTCAGTACAAAATCACAAAACTACGTATTTTTATATAAATTCAAACAACAAGTCCGTTCTTCAAATTTTAAGCTCTACATTTTTGCGGTAAGGTCTCCTGAATCCATACGTGATGAAATATTTATTTTAGCAAGCAAATATTTTGAGAAAAACCAGTTTAAATTCACCTAAGTACGTATTTTCATGGAAACCTAATTTTCTCAGTCTCCCACGGTAGTTTTCAACTTAGCTCTCTAATTTTCAAGCTCTATATTTTTAAAGTAACGTCTTCTGAATCCAAAGATGATGAAAGATTCTTTCTAGCATGCACAGATTTGGAGAAAATCATGTTTTCATAAGAACTCGTACTTTAGTGAATTTAAACTCGTTTTTCTCTAAATCTGTGCATGCTAGAATAAATCTTTCAGCATCTTTGGATTCAGAAGACGTTACTCTAGAAATAAAGAGCTTGAAAATTGAAGAGCCAAGTTGAAACCTACTGTGGGAGACTGAGAAAATCAGGTTTCCATGAAAATACGTACTTTAGTGAATTTAAACTCGATTTTCTCAAAATATTTGCATGCTAAAATAAATATTTCATCACGTATGGATTCAGGAGACCTTACCGCAAAAATGTAGAGCTTTAAATTTGATGAACGGTCTTGTTGTTTGAATTTTTATAAAAACACGTAGTTTTGTGATTTTGTACTGAAATAATTTGGAAACATCAAAATTCACTCTTACATACCATATTTCATCCACCTGACATGATTTGAAACAAGGAGCAATTGATACGTATGAAAATTCCCAGTGTTTGCTCAATCTGTTTGAAAAATTAGAAAAAAACACAGACATATTTGCGTCTCACAAAAACGGGGAGGGGTCCAGAGGGGTGGCACCTTTACCAAGACTTAGAGCAACTATTCCCCTTGAATAAAAGTCCAAGTTTTCCCAAATCGGCCGGTCCAGTGCTGAGAACGAGCTTTTTCAAAAAACAAATTCCGTCCCGGGTCTTTACGGGTTAATCCGTTTTAGAACCATTTCTTGACATATTCCGTGCATAATTTGATAACGGAGAATAGGGGCAAAATAGACCATTTCCGTACCGTGCTCAATGTAAAATCATCACCAATCGATTTGTTGACCAATTTTACATAAGAAATGCTATATTTCTAATGTCCAGCAGCGATTATTTAGTGAAAATGTGGGCTCCGGGTTTCCCACTAAAAATCGCCGCTAGACTGGCAACCTGAAATATACCATTCCTTATGTAAAACTGTTCAACAAATCGATTGGTGATGGTTTCATTTTGGGCAGGGCACGGGAAATGGTCTATTTTGCCCCTTTTCATCCTATTTTTGCGTATTTTTGGAAATATATACCCTTTCTAGGGCCCTGCGCAGCATGAAAATATCACCAATCGATTTATTGACAAATTTTACATCAGAAATGCTATATTTCAAGTTGCCAACTCAGCGGCTTCTAATTTGTGGGAATTTGGGTTAATTTTTTCCCAGTGTGCAGCGTTTTGGATAAAAAATATGTTTGGAAAAGTTGCTGAAGCTCAACTGTCACCGAATAAAAATTTTGTTCAGAGCATCGATCAAATAAGATAAGAGCTCCTAAAATCCAGCTATTCATTTAAAAAAAGTTTTGTATGTATGTATGTATGTTCCAGCATAGCTCTCGAATGACTGTACCGATTAAAACCAAACTTGGCATACGTGTTCTTTGTATGGAGGAAGTGGTCATAGAAATATTGGGAAGAGGCAGGAGCAACTCCCAAAGGAGGAGGGGGGTCTTAATTGGTCAGAAAATCAAGTTTTTCTTGCATTATGGGAACTTTCTGAATGAATACGGTAGTTTTTAGGCCTTCGGTCATGTCTGGAGACCGGAAATTGATTTACAAAGACCAGAACATCATGTCGAAAAGAGAGAGGGGCAGCTATCAAAGAGGGAGGAGGTCTTAATTTATAAGAAAGTCAGGTCTTTTATTGCCCTATGGGAACCTTTTTGAAATGGTACGATAATTTTCATGCCCTCAATCGGTCATGGTCAGAAGTTGATGTCTAGGGACCGGAATATGATGTCCGATGTTTTTCTAAAACAAAGATGGCGACTTTTGGTTTCTGGGAAGCTGTATACAACTGTAAAAAACGTTTACAAACCTCTAAACATTGGTATTTCTGGAACCACGATGACCTTTAGAAACCAGAAATAAAAGTCCAACGATTTTTTTTTTTAAACTTAATATGGTGACTTCCGGTTTCAGAATTTTATGAAAAACGAATATATGCTCTGCAATCTGTACATTTTTGATATCAAGATGACGTCCAGAATCCAAATATTTATGTCCGGCAAATTTTTAAATCGTACATGGCGGATTACATTTTCTGGAAAGGTTACTAAAATACAGAAGAAGGATTGCACGTAATATTGAAACGTTGTTTTGAAATCTATTTCGCGATTTCTGCTGTCAAGCTGTGTAAAACTAAGTAACATGGTTAGTTTTTAAATAGTTTATTTGACACGGCACGATACAATTTATGTTTAACTGAGCCAAGTACATTTTTTTTAAATTCTAAATTAGCAGGGAAAAGAGGGAGGCCTTTTCTTTATTCTCGCGGCCGACTACGAGCTAGTGGGGATTTAAGGTGAGAGGAGGGGAGTTACAATTTTGATTTTAACTATATTGAGTTATACGATTTATTTATTTGAACATGGCTAAGCAGTGATGTTCTATTTGAGCAGTTTGGACTGAGGTGTCTGCGTGAACATAAAGATGCCGAGTCTTCGTTTGAGTGTCTCCAGCTTAGTGTATCATCTTCTTTCAGCGTGTAGCGGGAATGGTAATCTAACAAATAGATAGAAGAGTTTCATATTTTAATACCAGCGTGTTATATGAACACGTATAGCTGTGTCATGTACTGGAGATCACCGCTTCCCAGAATGTCTCTAACGGGTACGTTCGGTTGTTTTCCTCGGGCCCGAAGGGAATCTATAAGCTCAGACCTAACACCACAGTATTCGGTACACGACCAAACAACATGCTCGATGTCATGGTAGCCATCGCCACAAACGCAGTGATTACTGTCTACAAGCCCTATACGAAAGAGATGCGTGTTTAACGTATAAAGATTGGACATAAGTCTGGACATCACGCGAATGAAGTCCCGATCTACATCCAACCCCTTGAACCATGCTTTCGTCGATACCTTAGGAAAAATGGAATGTAGCCACCGTCCCAGTTCATCTGAGTTCCATGATGATTGCCAACTGTTGAGTGTTCTCTGACGCAAAATGCTATAAAATTCATTATAAGCAATTGGTCTTTCATAAATATCGCCGTCAATAGCACCCACCTTAGCTAAAGAGTCAGTCTTTTCGTTACCCGGAATCGAGCAATGAGAAGGGACCCACGCTAAGGTAACCCGGTAATTTTTATCTGTTAAAGCACTTAAAAACCGCCGTATTTTCCCCAGGAAATACGGGGTGTGCTTCACAGGCTTCATTGATCGCATAGCCTCAATGGCACTGAGACTATCTGTGAAGATGAAGTAGTGGTCTATGGGTAGGGTTTCGATGATTCCAAGAGCGTACTGAATAGCAGCAAGTTCTGCGACGTACACGGAAGCAGGAGCATCGAGTTTGTAGGAGGCGGTAAAATTTTCGTGGAAAACACCGAAGCCAGTGGACTCATCTAGATTAGATCCGTCAGTGTAAAACATTTTATCACAACTAACATGTTTAAACTTATTGGAAAAAATCTTAGGGATCTCTTGGGGTCGCAATTGATCCGGGATACCAGAAATGTCTTGTTTCATGGTGGTGTCGAAGAATATAGCATTATTAGAAGTAGCTAAAAGTGCGACATTGGAGGAATCGTATGAAGAAGGATTAATATCTTGAGCCATATAGTCAAAATATAAAGTCATAAATCTGGATTGAGATTGAGGGTCGACCAACCTCTCGAAATTTTTAATTACTAATGGGTTCATAACTGTGCATCGAATTAGCAACCGGTAAGAGAGATTCCAAAAACGATGTTTCAACGGAAGAATACCCGCTAACACTTCAAGACTCATCGTATGGGTCGACTGCATGCAACCCAAGGCAATACGCAAACAACGATATTGTATTCTCTCTAATTTTATAATGTGCGTGTTCGCGGCGGAGCGAAAGCAGAAACAGCCGTACTCAAGAACTGACAATATCGTTGTTTGGTATAACCTTAGAAGGTCTCCTGGGTGAGCACCCCACCAAGTTCCGGTAATCGTACGAAGAAAATTAATCCTCTGTTGGCATTTTTATGTCAGATACCTAATATGACAAGCCCAGGTGCATTTAGAGTCGAAACAGACCCCGAGATATTTAGCGACTAAAACCTGAGAGATCGTTTTACCCGTTAGTAGGAGCTGCAGCTGAGCTGGGTTATGCTTCCTAGAAAAAACGACCAGCTCAGTTTTCTCCGGAGAGAATGCGATACCCAGCTTAAGAGCCCATTCAGACAAATTGTCTAAGGTATCTTGCAATGGTCCTTGCAGATCGCTAGCCTTGCCACCAGTAATGGATACAACGCTATCGTCTGCAAGTTGCCTTAGCGTGCATGAATTTGCAAGACATTCATCGATGTCATTGACGTAAAAATTATATAAGAGAGGACTTAAACATGAGCCCTGGGGGAGGCCCATGTAACTAATTCGGGAAGTTGTCGAATCGCCATGTGAAAAATACATATGCTTTTCTGACAACAAATTGAGCAAAAAGTTATTCAAATTTGGTGAAAGTCCCTGCGAATGAAGTTTCGCGCTTAAAACTTCTACAGAGACAGGGTCAAAAGCCCCCTTAATATTCATGAACGCAGAAGCCATTTGCTCTTTTCGAGCAAAGGCTAGTTGAATTTCAGTAGAAAGCAACGCTAGGCAATCGTTCGTCCCTTTGCCCCGGTGAAAGCCAAATTGAGTATCTGAAAGTAACCCGTTTGTTTCGACCCATATGTCTAACCGTAAGAGGATCATTTTCTCCATTAATTTCCGGAGGCAAGAGAGCATCGCAATCGGCCTATATGAATTGTGATCAGAGGCAGGTTTCCCGGGTTTCCGAATAGCAATGACTTTTACCTCCCTCCAGTCATGCGGAACAATATTTAGCTCAAGAAACTTGTTGAACAAATTCAACAAGCGTCTTTTTGCAGAGTCGGGTAGATTCTTCAACAGGTTGAATTTTATTCTATCTAACCCTGGAGCCTTATTGTTGCACGACAGGAGAGCCATTGAAAATTCCAACATCGAAAATGGAGGCTCTTCCGTAGTTACTAATAACGCGTCGCGAAAGGTTTTTTGTTCCGGTACAGAGTCTGGACAGACCTTTTTGGCAAAATCGAGTATCCAGCGATCTGAATACTCCTCGCTTTCATTCGAAACGTCACGGTTCCGCATGCGCCTGGAGGTATCCCAAAGAGTGCTCATCGCTGTTTCCCTGGACAACGCGTTTACGAACCGCCGCCAGTACCCGCGTTTTTTCGCCTTTACTAAGCTCTTCATCTGCCTGCCCAGTGCCTCGTACTTTCGAAGCAGGTTGACAGTGCCGTACTTCCGGTAGTCCTTATACGCCGCGGACCTTCGCGCGTACAGCTCAGAGCACTCTTTGTCCCACCATTTGTTGGGAGGGCGCTGTCTAATCGTTACCCCGGGTATCGGTTTCGTCTGAGCTTGAGTCGCGGCGTCGATTATCAAGCCAGCTAAGAACGCGTATTCTTCCTCCGGAGGAAGTTTCTCGTGAGTCTCGATAGATTCCGCTATAATAGACTCATAACGCTTCCAATCAATATTACGTGTAAGGTCGTAGGAAATATTGATTGGGTTCGGAGGAGTTGAACCATTAGCAATTGATATAACGATTGGAAGATGATCACTACCGTGGGGATCGTTGATTACTTTCCACCGGCAATCTAACGCTAGTGATGTCGAGCAAAGGGATAGGTCAAGCACGCTTTCACGTGCTGGAGGATTAGGTACACGTGTCGCTTCCCCAGTATTCAAAACTGTCATATTGAAGTCGTCGATCAAGTTACAGATTAAAGAAGATCGGTTGTCGTCGTACAGCGACCCCCATAGCGAACGGTGAGAATTAAAATCTCCCAATATCAGAAAAGGCGCGGGAAGCAACTCTGCTATATCAGTGAGATGCTTCTGTTCAATCCGCGCGGATGGAGGCATATATAACGAAACAAGGCATAGGTCTTTTCCATTCATATTCGTTTGAATGGCAACGACTTCAATATGCGAGATCGAGGGGAGGTCGATTCGGAAGAAGGAATAGCACTTTTTAATCCCTAAAAGTACCCCTCCACCGTGTGAGTCTCGATCTCGACGAATAATAATAAAATCGCGGAAATTGAGTTGATCGTTTGAATTGAGAAAGGTTTCACAGAGCGCAAATGCGTCACAATTGTATGTATTCATTAAATGAGAAAATAGATCGAATTTGGGGATGATACTTCTGCAATTCCACTGTAATACAGTGATAAAATTCCTAACCTTTTTCGCCGTATTAGTCATCGAAAGATATGATAGCTGAAATGAGGGGCCAAGTTGCTGCTAGTTGCATCAAAAAGGTTTTCACTGTAGGAAGAAGGGCAAGAAGAATATTTTGTAGGGGATCTGGTATGTTGAATGTTTTAAATATCCAGTCCACAATATCAGAAAATTTTATGAACCCTGTTTCTTTTTTATCTTCTGATCGAGAAATGGGTGCACGAGGGGTTTTTGGTGCCCCAGGAAGCGGTGGGTACTCCTGGTTTGATTTAAAATTAAAACCGGAAGGTACTTGCTTCGGTTTTTCTTCACCGCTTCCTTTTTGTGTTGGCTTATTGGTCATTCCGCTAGGGGTTATCTTGCGACCTTTGCGAGAAAGATTCCTTGAGGGAACGCTTTATTTTTTCCTCGCGCTGTTTGTACGCGGGACACGCCGAAAGGTCATGCCGAGTTCCCTCGCAGTAAAGACACTTTTCAGTATCCTCACTGCAAGCGGTCTCAGCATGATTGCTTCCGCACTTGCTGCAGCGTGCCTTGTTGCAGCAGTAGGTGGCTGTATGACCTAACTGCTTGCAGTTTTGGCAATGCATGACCCGCGGTACGAACAGGCGTACAGGCAGACGAACCCTGTCCAAAGAGATGTAGTTCGGCAGTGCGGATCCGGCGAATGTTACACGAAGGGAGTCCGATGGGAGGAATTTCTTCCTCCCTTCTTCGATGGATACTGAATGCAATTGCTTGACATCCAGTATCTTTACATCTTGAATCAGGGGGTTCTCGAAGCAGCCAACCCCGTGACGCAAAATGTCATCGACCGTGAGGCTTCCTTCGGTAACCACACCGTCGATCTCCACGTCCTTGGCAGGGATGTACACGCGGTACTCTCTCGTGAAGAGCTCGTAGCTAGCAATTGCGTTTGCTTGCTTCAAGCTACTCACAACAACTCGCAGTTTGTTCGGTCTAACCTTTGTAATTTCGGTTACGTCCGAAAACTGTTTTGCCAGGTCCTTGCCGATTTGAATTATATTTAGAGGCTTCTTTATGGGCCTGAAGTAAACTACGAACGGACCTTTCGAAGCATCTGGGTAAGCTTTCACCCGTGTTGCCGGTACCCTTGGTACGGGGCTAGGTAGCGGGGAAGGTAGAAGGGAATTGATGGGGGAGATCTCAATCTCTTCCCCAGTTGTTTCCACATCCAGCAATAGTTGCACCTGCATGTCGTCCATTTTGCGGGAGCGTTACGCTCTACCGCACACAAACGATAAATATTCGAATGTGGGGGGGGGCTCAAGTAGTTGCTATTAAGTTTTAAAAACAATTTTTCAAACTACAATGGATCAAAAAAAAAAAGGCAGTAATACTAATACTAATAACAATAGTAATAATAATAATAATAATAATAATAATAATAATAATAATAATAATAATAATAATAATAATAATAATAATAATAATAATAATAATAATAATAATAATAATAATAATAATAATAATAATAATAATAATAATAATAATAATAATAATAATAATAATAATAATAATAATAATAATAATAATAATAATAATAATAATAATAATAATAATAATAATAATAATAATAATAATAATAATAATAATAATAATAATAATAATAATAATAATAATAATAATAATAATAATAATAATAATAATAATAATAATAATAATAATAATAATAATAATAATAATAATAATAATAATAATAATAATAATAATAATAATAATAATAATAATAATAATAATAATAATAATAATAATAATAATAATAATAATAATAATAATAATAATAATAATAATAATAATAATAATAATAATAATAATAATAATAATAATAATAATAATAATAATAATAATAATAATAATAATAATAATAATAATAATAATAATAATAATAATAATAATAATAATAATAATAATAATAATAATAATAATAATAATAATAATAATAATAATAATAATAATAATAATAATAATAATAATAATAATAATAATAATAATAATAATAATAATAATAATAATAATAATAATAATAATAATAATAATAATAATAATAATAATAATAATAATAATAATAATAATAATAATAATAATAATAATAATAATAATAATAATAATAATAATAATAATAATAATAATAATAATAATAATAATAATAATAATAATAATAATAATAATAATAATAATAATAATAATAATAATAATAATAATAATAATAATAATAATAATAATAATAATAATAATAATAATAATAATAATAATAATAATAATAATAATAATAATAATAATAATAATAATAATAATAATAATAATAATAATAATAATAATAATAATAATAATAATAATAATAATAATAATAATAATAATAATAATAATAATAATAATAATAATAATAATAATAATAATAATAATAATAATAATAATAATAATAATAATAATAATAATAATAATAATAATAATAATAATAATAATAATAATAATAATAATAATAATAATAATAATAATAATAATAATAATAATAATAATAATAATAATAATAATAATAATAATAATAATAATAATAATAATAATAATAATAATAATAATAATAATAATAATAATAATAATAATAATAATAATAATAATAATAATAATAATAATAATAATAATAATAATAATAATAATAATAATAATAATAATAATAATAATAATAATAATAATAATAATAATAATAATAATAATAATAATAATAATAATAATAATAATAATAATAATAATAATAATAATAATAATAATAATAATAATAATAATAATAATAATAATAATAATAATAATAATAATAATAATAATAATAATAATAATAATAATAATAATAATAATAATAATAATAATAATAATAATAATAATAATAATAATAATAATAATAATAATAATAATAATAATAATAATAATAATAATAATAATAATAATAATAATAATAATAATAATAATAATAATAATAATAATAATAATAATAATAATAATAATAATAATAATAATAATAATAATAATAATAATAATAATAATAATAATAATAATAATAATAATAATAATAATAATAATAATAATAATAATAATAATAATAATAATAATAATAATAATAATAATAATAATAATAATAATAATAATAATAATAATAATAATAATAATAATAATAATAATAATAATAATAATAATAATAATAATAATAATAATAATAATAATAATAATAATAATAATAATAATAATAATAATAATAATAATAATAATAATAATAATAATAATAATAATAATAATAATAATAATAATAATAATAATAATAATAATAATAATAATAATAATAATAATAATAATAATAATAATAATAATAATAATAATAATAATAATAATAATAATAATAATAATAATAATAATAATAATAATAATAATAATAATAATAATAATAATAATAATAATAATAATAATAATAATAATAATAATAATAATAATAATAATAATAATAATAATAATAATAATAATAATAATAATAATAATAATAATAATAATAATAATAATAATAATAATAATAATAATAATAATAATAATAATAATAATAATAATAATAATAATAATAATAATAATAATAATAATAATAATAATAATAATAATAATAATAATAATAATAATAATAATAATAATAATAATAATAATAATAATAATAATAATAATAATAATAATAATAATAATAATAATAATAATAATAATAATAATAATAATAATAATAATAATAATAATAATAATAATAATAATAATAATAATAATAATAATAATAATAATAATAATAATAATAATAATAATAATAATAATAATAATAATAATAATAATAATAATAATAATAATAATAATAATAATAATAATAATAATAATAATAATAATAATAATAATAATAATAATAATAATAATAATAATAATAATAATAATAATAATAATAATAATAATAATAATAATAATAATAATAATAATAATAATAATAATAATAATAATAATAATAATAATAATAATAATAATAATAATAATAATAATAATAATAATAATAATAATAATAATAATAATAATAATAATAATAATAATAATAATAATAATAATAATAATAATAATAATAATAATAATAATAATAATAATAATAATAATAATAATAATAATAATAATAATAATAATAATAATAATAATAATAATAATAATAATAATAATAATAATAATAATAATAATAATAATAATAATAATAATAATAATAATAATAATAATAATAATAATAATAATAATAATAATAATAATAATAATAATAATAATAATAATAATAATAATAATAATAATAATAATAATAATAATAATAATAATAATAATAATAATAATAATAATAATAATAATAATAATAATAATAATAATAATAATAATAATAATAATAATAATAATAATAATAATAATAATAATAATAATAATAGTAATAATTATTATAATAATAACAATAATAATAATACTATTAATAATAATGATAAAAATTCTAAAGTGAATACTTCACCGAACGTCTAAGTCACGACCTCACAACTGATAGTAGGATTAATCGAGCGTCTCCGCAGAACAAACAATGACGATCCAGCTTCGTGTTGTGACACAGTGGCCGTATCCTACACGCGACCTTGTAGATGCCACTTGTAGTTGACTTCCACTCGCTCGATCGTATGGTGGTCCGTGCTGATAACGGGGTAACAGCGGTGCGGGAGAATTATTCTTGCTGATATATCAGCTGCGTATCGGATCACTGGCGGGGTAGCCTGCCCCTACCAGTGTGCAGAAGATGTTTCTGCCGATAAACTACCGGCTATTGTTATCGCGCAGCACAAGAACTAATCGACAAAAAAACACCCGTACGATAACTCGTGTATTGTTATTTTGCAAACTCAAACGGAGATGAACAATTTGCGTCTAATCGAGACGAAAGCAAAACAACGAATGTAAGTAACATGGTTAAATAATGTAAATATTTCTAGAAAGAGAACTATGTTCCGAAAAAACGACCAGCTCAGTTTTCTCCGGAGAGAATTCGATACCCAGCTTAAGAGCCCATTCAGACAAATTGTCTAAGGTATCTTGCAATGGTCCTTGCAGATCGCTAGCCTTGCCACCAGTAATGGATACAACGCTATCGTCTGCAAGTTGCCTTAGCGTGCATGAATTTGCAAGACATTCATCGATGTCATTGACGTAAAAATTATATAAGAGAGGACTTAAACATGAGCCCTGGGGGAGGCCCATGTAACTAATTCGGGAAGTTGTCGAATCGCTATGTGAAAAATAAATATGCTTTTCTGACAACAAATTGAGCAAAAAGTTATTCAAATTTGGTGAAAGTCCCTGCGAATGAAGTTTCGCGCTTAAAACTTCTACAGAGACAGAGTCAAAAGCCCCCTTAATATTCATGAACGCAGAAGCCATTTGCTCTTTTCGAGCAAAGGCTAGTTGAATTTCAGTAGAAAGCAACGCTAGGCAATCGTTCGTCCCTTTGCCCCGGTGAAAGCCAAATTGAGTATCTGAAAGTAACCCGTTTGTTTCGACCCATTTGTCTAACCGTAAGAGGATCATTTTCTCCATTAATTTCCGGAGGCAAGAGAGCATCGCAATCGGCCTATATGAATTGTGATCAGAGGCAGGTTTCCCGGGTTTCCGAATAGCAATGACTTTTACCTCCCTCCAGTCATGCGGAACAATATTTAGCTCAAGAAACTTGTTGAACAAATTCAACAAGCGTCTTTTTGCAGAGTCGGGTAGATTCTTCAACAGGTTGAATTTTATTCTATCTAACCCTGGAGCCTTATTGTTGCACGACAGGAGAGCCATTGAAAATTCCAACATCGAAAATGGAGGCTCTTCCGTAGTTACTAATAACGCGTTGCGAAAGGTTTTCTGTTCCGGTACAGAGTCTGGACAGACCTTTTTGGCAAAATCGAGTATCCAGCGATCTGAATACTTCTCGCTTTCATTCGAAACGTCACGGTTCCGCATGCGCCTGGAGGTATCCCAAAGAGTGCTCATCGCTGTTTCCCTGGACAACGCGTTTACGAACCGCCGCCAGTACCCGCGTTTTTTCGCCTTTACTAAGCTCTTCATCTGCCTGCCCAGTGCCTCGTACTTTCGAAGCAGGTTGACAGTGCCGTACTCCCGGTAGTCCTTATACGCCGCGGACCTTCGCGCGTACAGCTCAGAGCACTCTTTGTCCCACCATTTGTTGGGAGGGCGCTGTCTAATCGTTACCCCGGGTATCGGTTTCGTCTGAGCTTGAGTCGCGGCGTCGATTATCAAGCCAGCTAAGAACGCGTATTCTTCCTCCGGAGGAAGTTTCTCGTGAGTCTCGATAGATTCCGCTATAATAGACTCATAACGCTTCCAATCAATATTACGTGTAAGGTCGTAGGAAATATTGATTGGGTTCGGAGGAGTTGAACCATTAGCAATTGATATAACGATTGGAAGATGATCACTACCGTGGGGATCGTTGATTACTTTCCACCGGCAATCTAACGCTAGTGATGTCGAGCAAAGGGATAGGTCAAGCACGCTTTCACGTGCTGGAGGATTAGGTACACGTGTCGCTTCCCCAGTATTCAAAACTGTCATATTGAAGTCGTCGATCAAGTTACAGATTAAAGAAGATCGGTTGTCGTCGTACAGCGACCCCCATAGCGAACGGTGAGAATTAAAATCTCCCAATATCAGAAAAGGCGCGGGAAGCAACTCTGCTATATCAGTGAGATGCTTCTGTTCAATCCGCGCGGATGGAGGCATATATAACGAAACAAGGCATAGGTCTTTTCCATTCATATTCGTTTGAATGGCAACGACTTCAATATGCGAGATCGAGGGGAGGTCGATTCGGAAGAAGGAATAGCACTTTTTAATCCCTAAAAGTACCCCTCCACCGTGTGAGTCTCGATCTCGACGAATAATAATAAAATCGCGGAAATTGAGTTGATCGTTTGAATTGAGAAAGATTTCACAGAGCGCAAATGCGTCACAATTGTATGTATTCATTAAATGAGAAAATAGATCGAATTTGGGGATGATACTTCTGCAATTCCACTGTAATACAGTGATAAAATTCCTAACCTTTTTCGCCGTATTAGTCATCGAAAGATATGATAGCTGAAATGAGGGGCCAAGTTGCTGCTAGTTGCATCAAAAAGGTTTTCACTGTAGGAAGAAGGGCAAGAAGAATATTTTGTAGGGGATCTGGTATGTTGAATGTTTTAAATATCCAGTCCACAATATCAGAAAATTTTATGAACCCTGTTTCTTTTTTATCTTCTGATCGAGAAATGGGTGCACGAGGGGTTTTTGGTGCCCCAGGAAGCGGTGGGTACTCCTGGTTTGATTTAAAATTAAAACCGGGAGGTACTTGCTTCGGTTTTTCTTCACCGCTTCCTTTTTGTGTTGGCTTATTGGTCATTCCGCTAGGGGTTATCTTGCGACCTTTGCGAGAAAGATTAGGAGAGTTGATCATTCTCCTCTTCCTAGATCCTTCTGGCATGGCATAAGAACACCCTTCGACGGGATCGTCAGATGTACCCTCATCGGTTGGCAAAAAGGAAAAGATGTTTCCTGTCGAGGGTGGCTCAGCACTCTTCAGCATTTCTGCGAAAGAGCGCTTTGATCGTTCCTTGAGGGAACGCTTTATTTTTTCCTCGCGCTGTTTGTACGCGGGACACGCCGAAAGGTCATGCCGAGTTCCCTCGCAGTAAAGACACTTTTCAGTATCCTCACTGCAAGCGGTCTCAGCATGATTGCCTCCGCACTTGCTGCAGCGTGCCTTGTTGCAGCAGTAGGTGGCTGTATGACCTAACTGCTTGCAGTTTTGGCAATGCATGACCCGCGGTACGAACAGGCGTACAGGCAGACGAACCCTGTCCAAAGAGATGTAGTTCGGCAGTGCGGATCCGGCGAATGTTACACGAAGGGAGTCCGATGGGAGGAATTTCTTCCTCCCTTCTTCGATTGATACTGAATGCAATTGCTTGACATCCAGTATCTTTACATCTTGAATCAGGGGGTTCTCGAAGCAGCCAACCCCGTGACGCAAAATGTCATCGACCGTGAGGCTTCCTTCGGTAACCACACCGTCGATCTCCACGTCCTTGGCAGGGATGTACACGCGGTACTCTCTCGTGAAGAGCTCGTAGCTAGCAATTGCGTTTGCTTGCTTCAAGCTACTCACAACAACTCGCAGTTTGTTCGGTCTAACCTTTGTAATTTCGGTTACGTCCGAAAACTGTTTTGCCAGGTCCTTGCCGATTTGAATTATATTTAGAGGCTTCTTTATGGGCCTGAAGTAAACTACGAACGGACCTTTTGAAGCATCTGGGTAAGCTTTCACCCGTGTTGCCGGTACCCTTGGTACGGGGCTAGGTAGCGGGGAAGGTAGAGGGGAATTGATGGGGGAGATCTCAATCTCTTCCCCAGTTGTTTCCACATCCAGGAATAGTTGCACCTGCATGTCGTCCATTTTGCGGGAGCGTTACGCTCTACCGCACACAAACGATAAATATTCGAATGTGGGGGGGGCTCAAGTAGTTGCTATTAAGTTTTAAAAACAATTTTTCAAACTACAATGGATCAAAATAAAAAAAGGCAGTAATACTAATACTAATAACAATAGTAATAATAATAATAATAATAATAATAATAATAATAATAATAATAATAATAATAATAATAATAATAATAATAATAATAATAATAATAATAATAATAATAATAATAATAATAAAAATAATAATAACAATAATAATAATAATAATGATAATAATAAAAATGATAATAGTAATAATTATTATAATAATAACAATAATAATAATACTATTAATAATAATGATAAAAATTCTAAAGTGAATACTTCACTGAACGTCTAAGTCACGACCTCACAACTGATAGTAGGATTAATCGAGCGTCTCCGCAGAACAAACAATGACGATCCAGCTTCGTGTTGTGACACAGTGGCCGTATCCTACACGCGACCTTGTAGATGCCACTTGTAGTTGACTTCCACTCGCTCGATCGTATGGTGGTCCGTGCTGATAGCGGGGTAACAGCGGTGCGGGATAATTATTCTTGCTGATATATCAGCTGCGTATCGGATCACTGGCGGGGTAGCCTGCCCCTACCAGTGTGCAGAAGATGTTTCTGCCGATGAACTACCGGCTATTGTTATCGCGCAGCACAAGAACTAATCGACAAAAAAACACCCGTACGATAACTCGTGTATTGTTATTTTGCAAACTCAAACGGAGATGAACAATTTGCGTCTAATCGAAACGAAAGCAAAACAACGAATGTAAGTAACATGGTGAAATAATGTAAATATTTCTAGAAAGAGAACTATGTTCCGAAAATGACAACGGGAGTCCAACGCTGTTTTCAAATTCAAGAAGAAAAATATTCAAATACTCCCTGATATTAGGTTCATAGATCAGAGCTGACTCCCCAAAACCGAAAATTGGTGTCCGAACGTTTGATATAGTGATGGTTGCTTGTCTGCATTGGAAGTTATTCAAAACTTGAGGAAAATGCGGAGATAGTCCCCGTATCTCCAAATTGTTAATTAATTCATGAATACTGAGGTTCAACTATATGGATGATATTGATATTGTTTAAACACAAAAAGTAAAACGAGAAGACATAGCAAGCAATAATTTTAACTATCAGCGGTGAGCTTAAGCTATTGATTATGTAATTTCAGTGTAATTTGAATTTATTGTAAGTTAATCGATACCGTCGAAGATGCTGATGAGGTAATGCATCCAGCTCCAGTGGAATAACCCTCGATCGGTCATGGTCAGAAGTTGATGTCTAGGGACTGGAATATGATGTCCGATGTTTTTCTGAAACAAAGATGGCGACTTTTGGTTTCTGGGAAGCTGTATACAACTGTAAAAAACGTTTACAAACCTCTAAACATTGGTTTTTCCGGAACCAGGATGACCTTTAGAAACCAGAAATAAAAGTCCAACGAAATTTTTTAAATTTAATATGGCGTCTTCCGGTTTTAGAATTTTATGAAAAACGAATATATGCTCTGCAATCTGTAGATTTTTTTTATATCAACATGACGTCCAGAATGCAAATATTTATGTCCGGCGCAAATTTTTAAATCGTACATGGCGGATTACATTTTCTGGAAAGGTTACTAAAATACAGAAGAAGGATTTCACGTAATATTGAAACGTTGTTTCGAAATCAATTTCGCGATTTCTGCTGTCAAGCTGTGTAAAACTGAGTAACATGGTTAAATAATGTAAATATTTCTAGAAAGAGAACTATGTTCCGAAAATGACAACGGAAGTCCAACGCTATTTTCAAATTCAAGAAGAAAAATATTCAAATACTCCCTGATATTAGGTTCATAGGTCAGAGCTGACTCCCCAAAACCGAAAATTGGTGTCCGAACGTTTGATATAGTGAGGGTTGTTTGTCTGCATTGGAAGTTATTCAAAACTTGAGGAAAATGCGGAGATAGTCCCCGTATCTCCAAATTGTGAATTAATTCATGAATACTTAGGTTCAACTATAAGGATGATATTGATATTGTTTACACAAACAGAATAAAACGAGAAGACATAGCAAGCAATAATTTTAACTATTAGAGGTGAGCTTAAGCTATTGATTATGTAATTTCAGTGTAATTTGAATTTATTGTAAGTTAATCGATACCGTTGAAGATGCTGATGAGGTAATGCATCCAGCTCCAGTGGAATAACCTTCAGATTTATTAGTACGAATCATATTAGTTACTCTAAGTAACTGATGAGTAGTCAAATGCAGGTGACGAAATTCAAACTGCTCATTTGCAAAAATTAAATTTTCATTGATATGTGTCATCATTCTATTAAGAATCATTCTTTCAAAAAGTTTGCTTATAGAAGAGAGTAAACTAATAGGACGATAACTTTATGCTTCAGCTGGATTTTTTCGGGTTTAAAAATTGGGGTGAGTTAGGCATTTTTTCATTTTGAGGGAAATTTAAAGAGCTTTCGGGAAGTCTTTTGAGGAGGATATAAAAAATCCCATCATCTCCTGGTGCTTTCATGTTTTAAAAGTTCTTGATAATAGTTCGTATTTCATTCAAGTTTATTTCTAATACCTCTTCAGGAAGAAATTCTTTGAGGTGATCTGACCATACTTTTGTGATACTTCATATTAAATAGGACTCATTATGTTCAAATTGAAATTATGAACACTCTCGAACTGCGAGCAAGTTTTTGTACTTTTTGTTCATTCGTAAGAAATATGTGGTCACCATCTTTGAGGACTGGAATGGGCTTTGAAGGTTTCTCAAGAACCTCCGAAAGCTTCCAGAATGGTTTGGAATATGGTTTTAGTTGTCCAACTTCTCTCAAGAAATTTTTATTTCGCAAGAGAGTGAATCTTAGTTTGATTTTCGTTTGTAAATCTTTAAAAATAACATTCAAAGCAGGATCACGAGTTCTTTGATATTGACGTCTCCGTATGTTCTTCAAACGTATAAGAAGTTGAAGCTCATTGTCAATTATTGGTGCATTGAAATTCACTCTAGCCTTATGCATCTATATGCAGACCATGGACTGTTAAAAAATTCATCCTCTTTCGCTTTTAAAGAGCAAGCATTCCAATTTAGAAAATTTACAGCATTATTTAAATTCATTGCAGAATTTCAATTTCATTACAATATTAGTTGTAAATTTTATACCTTCTTGAACAGCCTCGAGTTGCAGTTTAACAAAGCGGACATTAGCTGCAGCATGGATTGTTGTAGATAGTCAATCTTCTCGGGAGTTGGACTACCTAAATCAATACTGGCTGACTTTTCAGCACCAAACACAAAAGGCTTGTTTCTGTTTGAATTCGAGATTTTACCTGAAAGGACACTAGCATATGAAATGCCTGGTGGTGCCTGAACAGGATTATTTGTTTTCGATTTGTTTTCTAAATTTGAATTATTACCTACAGACACACTAGCTACAGGAAAGGCTGGTGTTGTCTGAACAGTATTCAAAGTTTTTTTGATTACCTACTTGAATACCTACGCTGTCTGGAAGAAATAACTTTTGACCTAACAGGACAATCAAAGAAATTTGATTTGTGTTTACCCCCACAATTTACACATTTGAAACTATCAGTGGTCTCTTTTACAAGACAGATGTCCTTTGTTTGAGATGAGTCACCACAAATTATGCATTTTGTTGTCATATGGCAGTTGCGAGTTCCATGGTCATAGGCTTGACAATTCCGGCATTGCCTGAGATTATGGATGCCTTCATGTCTCTTGAAATTTTCCCACTTCATTCGCACATTGAATAATACACGTGCTTTTTCTAAAAAATTTAAATTACTTCCTCTGGTACGATCAAAATGTATCAAGTAATTTTCCTGGTGTATTTCAGTATTATTAATATTTGCATTTGATTTACGTTTATTAAAAATTACTTGATTTGGGGGAAAACCGAGTAATTCTGTTAAACAGTCTTTAATTTCATCAAAAGCTTGGTCAATTGAAAGACCTTTTAAAACAGCCTTAAACGGTCTCTCGTTTTTGGCGTCGTAGGTATAAAACTTGTACATCTTTTCAGTCAAATACTGTAATAGATGTTTGTGGCAGCTATTACAACAATTGGTGGAACTTTAGCTTTCTTCATACCGACATTTCGCTCAGAATGTGAAACTTCAAATTCTTGATTCCCTATAGTAAAAAGAATTTCATACATATTGCTTACTGAATCACTCGGAAGAGAAGCCTAACGTTTCCTCGTAGCCGCATCAAAGCGAGCTTTTTTGGTTCGTCCTGGCATTTCAGGACAATATCCACTTCACTTTCACTTTTCACAAATTTTGTCAACACAAATTTACACATTAATCACTCGCTAAACGCTAAGAATAAATCCAATACTTTGCAATTCAACAGATAATCTTTAAAAAAGATTACCTGTTGAAAGCGGACAGTTTCCAATATCTCTCAGTAGTCTAAGGCAAGCCTCGAGCTGTTGGTAAAATGCGACCGTTCTGGAAGTCAGTTGAAGCCGTACTCGAGAAAAGCAGACGGTTGCGAAGGGAGTTGAACGGCGGGTGTCTATGGTCGATGCAGGTATAGCCAAACGATATTACTAAAAGGAGACGAGCTGCATCCAGTTTCCGGCCCTGAGGAGGGCCGCAATGTGCCGCGCAGATGTGCAACAAGAATCTATCAATGCGGCTCATGATTGAGCCAGAATCAAGACTTCAGCGCGAAGACGAATACAATAAAGAGCGTAGTCGGATATGTTACTCATTGAGAGTTATTGACTTCTACAAGCGAAGTTTCGACGTCAAAATCAAACAAGTAAAATGTCACTATAAAATTTTGCTTTTGTTTTTTCAACAATATTCTCTCCGCACTACGATTTGAAAATGTGCGCACATACGTAAGCGGGTAATTGGATACCCCGCGCAGGCGGTCGAGGATGCTAAACCAAATGACTACATTATGCAACAACAATAACCTCTGTCTTGTGGTGCGCTAGCTCCAGTTTCTTGGAGTGCATCCAGTCTTCCACTACGCGTATAGGTAGCGCGGCTTTTAACTCCATCTCTCTAATTGACTCGCCACAGACCTTAAGGGTTATATCATCGGCGAAGCCCACAATAACCACCCGGAGTGAGGGAGTGTTAGTTTTAACACGCCGTCATACATGGCATTCCACAGTACCGGACCCAGGATGGAACCTTGCGGTACACCTGCGGTAACTGGGACACTTTCTGTCCCTCGTTTGTGTTATACACTAGCACTCGATTCTGGAATTAGTTACCCAGAATCTTGGCTCCCAGCGCCAAGGATAGGGAGTCCCAGCTGGCACTGTTAAACGCGTTCTTTACGTCGAGCGTGATGATCGTGCAGTAACGAATGCCCCTCCTTTTGCGTTGGATTGCAACCTCAGCCGTTCTAGTGACGGAGAGAATTGCATCCACCGTGGACCTACCTTTTAAAAAACCGAACTGGGTGCTTGATAGACCATTCTCACTTTCTGTATATTTCACCAGTCTATTGAGGATTACCCTCTCAAACACCTTGCCCGCCGTGTCCAGCAGGCAGATTGGTCTGTATGCCGATGGTAACCTGGTGGTTTCCCTACCTTCGGCAACAGCACCAGCCTCTGGCGCTTCCGCACGTCCGGGAAGAGGCAGTCGTCAAGGCATTTCTGCACGACCGCCTTGAACAACCCGGGGGCTTCATTGATGGCCGGGATTATTTCTGGTCCCGGTGCCTTGCCTATCTTTAGGGAGTCTGAGATCTCGATCAATTCATCTTCTGTCACCCTTACCACATCGCCTGTCTCTGCACGGCTGCCGTCATTCACGGTTGGTGGTGACTCGTCAGCCGGAGGCCAGGGACTTGGTTCGTGGCTTGGGAAGAGGCCCTGAATGATCGTTTCTAGCATCACTGCTGATTGTTCAGCCGGGGATAGCTCATCTCTTATCTTGGTCATAACGATCCTGTAGGCGTTACCCCACGGATTCGAATTGGCACTGGCACATAGTCGTTCGAAACAGGCTCGTTTACTAGATCTGATTGCGCTCTTAAGCATTGCCTTAGCGGATCTGAATGCGGCACCGCGTTCCGCTCTTTGCTCGTCGGGACGCGCGCGTTGCATCCTTCGTCTTGCATGGAGGCATGCACTACGTAGGCCTGCTACCGTTTCGCTTCACCAGTATGTCGGTGGTCTACCCTCACTGGGCGGACGAGACCTAGGCATCGTGGCGTCGCACACAAATGACAACATCGAATTTATATGGTCCGCACCTGGGTGTGGTTCAACCCCTTCCTGCTTCCATCTAATGGCCTGCCCAAAAACATCTGCATCGAAATGCGGTGTTTTCCAGCCGTAGGAGGATGGAATATTGGCCCAACTCGCTGCTTGCTTCCGCACGCCTACCTCATAGCAGACCGATTGGTGGTCGCTATTCGTGTAGCTGTCGTCTACCCTCCAGTTCGTGATCAGTCCCGGGCTGCAGAACGTCACATCGATAATCGATTCCGCACCATTCTTGGTGTAGGTGCATTTCGTGCCAACGTTAGCCAAGTCTAAGTTGAGCTTTGCCGAAGCTTCCAACAAGATCTGGCCCCTCTGGTTTGCACAGCGACTTCCCTACTCGACAGCCCAAGCGTTGAAGTCACCCGCAACCACCAATGGCCATAGGCCCGTCAGTTCCACGGTTGCTTGATCGACCATCTGTGCGAACGTTTCGGTAGACCAACTTACCGGAGCATAGCAACTGCAGTAGAATACTCCATCCACTTTGGCTATCACGTACTCCTCTCTGGAGATCGACACAATCTTCTGAACCGGGGACCTGCCTGTCGTGCAAATGACCGTCTTCCCAGACTTGTCCGATACCCAGTTACCGTTTCCGGTTGGGATGCAGTAGGGGTCCAAGACGATGGCCACGTCCGACAACGACTCAGCAGCTGCCTGGTGTAGCAACTGCTGCGCCGCATAGAAGTGGTTCAGGTTTAGTTGTATCACCCTCAAGCCTGCGGCCAAGTAGCCGGCCGTGCAGCCGGACACTTGGGGCCTCCGATGGTGTGTTAGGCGTCCCGTTTACCGGTGCATACCAAAAACTTGGGAGGTGTACCGCAGTCCCGTGCTTTATGGCCTGCGCCACCGCAGTGGCGACATAAATTGGACCTGTCGGGCCCTTTGCACGACCAGGATTTATGCCCCCGCTCAAAGCACCTGAAGCAAACGTCAGGCTGTTGGAAGGTGCCCAGAGGGCAGACCGACTGACCCACCTTCAACGTGGCCTTCTTCAGGTCCTGGTTACCCTCCGCTAGTGGAAGCTTTATCGTAGCAACTTAGATGCCGGCCGGGCCCCTGCGGAGACAAACTGCCTCCGCGGTCACTACCACTCCACACTCTCGCTCGAAGGCTTGTGCTATGTCGCACCCTTCGATGATCTCGTCTAGGCTTTTAAGCAGGAGAGTCACTTCAGGGGTGAGGGCTCGGATTCGAACCTTTTTGCCTAGCACTTCCTGGGCCGCCCTTTTATAGGCACAGCCCTTGCCTTTTGCCTCCTTGCGGAGTTCGAGGATCATCTCGCCGGTGCGCGACCAACGAATTGACCTGACATCCGCGCCGAGGTTCTTGAGCTTGGACTCGCCTTTCATGGCCTTAAAGACTTCAGCGTATTTAGACGCATCCGTCTTGAAAATGAGCTTGTCGCCCTTGCTCCGCTTGTTCGACTTTTGCGGCTTTTTATTGCGGTCACCGCGCTTCGCGCGTCGTTCCCGCTTTTGCCGCTTTTTATCCACCACGGTGGTCTATTCACCTGCATCCGTGGCATCGCCGTTTGTCGGTTCCCTGCTCGGCTGGACTGACGGCCAGCATCCTGGCTGTCTCCGAACAACCGCCTTCGTTGCTTCCGGGGGCCGATTCCCCCGGAGAGCCTCTGGTACGTTTGCCGGTCGGTTTAGTTGAACAGACTTCGCAAACGATGCTGCAGCTGTCTGTGTGTATTCAAACACAGTTGCAGCATTACGTTTTTTAGGATGGTTATGCCTTGCCTCCAGCACGAGTGCCCTGCTTTCGGCATCGACGGCCCGCTTAAGGGCTTCCGAAAACTCGGATTTCGCGCTGCAAATATTCATACGTAGCAACAGAAGACATTGCTTCAAGTCTTTCGACATGTTGCTACGTTCGTCCGTAAACTTGGGTATTTCATCAAGTAGTACGCACACCGCCTCTACAGTTGTTAACTTATTCATGTGGCTTTCTACCGCTGAGAGTAGCATAGCCCCGGAGATCTAATCCCGTTCTTTGGCGGTATTAAGTATTTCCACCTTACCACCAGTCTTTGTCGTTTCGTTTGGTGCTGCCTTAGGCGTGCCCACCTTTGCCCCAAGTCGGAACTCCCCTCTCGGTGTCGCAAAAGGTGTACCAACCTGTGCGCCACCTTTACTGGCATCAGCCAGTCTCGGTGGAGACCGTGTGAAGCCTCGCCCCTTCCACTACATTTGCTTCCTCTTCATTTTTAAAATTAGTTACTAGGGTCCCCTTTCCAGCCACTATCCTTGGTCATGGTGGAGTGGTCGCCTATATGGTCCCATGGTGGCCTATGCCGGAGCAGTGAGGTCAAGGGTAGTGAAGGTCGTCATAGCCCCTCATGAGCAACTATGACACCTCCCGACCGGCGTAAGTCAGGAAAGGGCAACTGATCTGATCTGATCCCACTCCTGCCTGATTTCCATCAGGCAATGACCGCGGAACGTACTGGAAGGCCTGCCAGGTTTTACGGGACGGAAACCCCTGCAGCCGTATGCCACCTCGCCGTTTCAAGCCGTTGTCACACTAAGGGAGCTAGGTGCAGGTGCCAGCCCAAAGTCGTGGTATAAAACCGTATTCCATCTCAAAAACCTAAAACACAGCGACCAGTACACCATCATTGGAACCTTACTGGTATCGGCCCCAATAGGCGGGTTAGTGCATTTGGGTGATGGGAGCGGCACTACGCGCTCCGTCGAAGCTGCTCACGGGTGGCCGTGGCTTTTACGGGGAATCGACTGCCCAATTCCCGAAACCCCACCACTTTCAGGCAAGCTCCCGCTGCCGGTCCGGGACTAGTCGATGCAATCACACACCTATCGGTGGTCACACAGTGCGTGCATGGCCTCGACGGTCGTCAGGCCCGTGGGGGCCTGCAGCTCGGCCAATATGATATTCTGTTGCTGACAGTGAACATTTGCAGCCCTGCTTGGACGAGCTGAAAACGTTATATACCAAATCTGACACAATACAGAAACAAGTTCCGTCTCTCACCCTGCCAGTTTCAGTGAATGAATGATTGTGATTGTGTGTGACTGGCGCCTAATTGGATCAACAATACCTTGGAAAGCTGACTGGAGATCCTTTGATGAAAGGGAGAAGTGTCGAGAAGAACAGGAGAGAAAACAATTTAATGCATGGCTAAAGAGACAAAAACGTACGCAACAACGAAATCAACCATCTAGGAGCAGCAATTTACCAAACAGAAATCATGTCTATAGCAAAAGCAACAACAACAACTATCACATGGATAATAGAGAGCATTCGCTCTCCGACTCTCGACGAGTAAAGTTCAGTATCGCTTTCGTCCGATACTATCTACTGTGGTGTTCTCGTATCTCGAACAATAGTGCCATTGTCCACGAGTGAAGCTGAGTATAAAGCACTTTTTATCTATTGTTTTCTTATTTTGGTTGGTTCGGTATAGTTTGTTGCACCGCAGGACTAGTAGCGAACTTGGAGCAAAATAATAGTGACTTTAGTAACTTTTTTCATTAAAATAGTGACCAAATCAAGACTAAATAGTTACCAAATAGTGACCAAAAATATACAAAAGAGGGTTTTGAAATTTATTGTTGAATCATAAATGAATTAAATTTTATCTGAAATTTAAGTCTTTAGAACATAGGATGTGCCATGATTTGTTTTCGTGGAAAAAAAGTCTAACTAAAATCTGTATCATAATTTCACCATGAAATGGTTGTAATAACACCTTATTCAATATATTCGAATACAAGTTTTCGAGTTATTAGTGTTAATGAAAGTACGTGAACGAATGTATGCACTCTCGAATACGCATTGGTGTGTTGGTGGTCTGTCAGATGTATTTAGTTCTTGATGTGCGATCTAACAAATCCGGAAAATCGTAGTAAAACGATTCTTGGTCAGTGACTGCCCTTGCACAATATTCAAACATCTCAAATCGTGTGCAGCTAGGCGAGATTTCGTTTATTAAACCATAAAAATACAAGGAAACATTCTCTTTGAGGGATCGTTGAAAATTCTGTCGGCCACGATCTGCAAGGATGCCGCAAGTCGTAAAATTGTGACTGTTATGAAGAAGCGTGTCCGGCGAAATGATAACGTTCAGTTTGTAATTCCCACCCATCTGAGTATATCTATTGAATCGGTCCACAATATTTTGGCCGATTCTTTTAGAAAAAGAGGCTCGATAGAGTGAAAATGATACATTTACAACTCGCTGTTCGCGGGTTCATTGTTTCTGATGAGAAACTATTTGGCTTGGAGTGTGACTGGTTACTCAAAACAATCGAATGTGGGTAGCAGCAAGAGACAACATTTCAGAGTTCTAAAGGAGTGTTCCTCGATTGCAGAGTACAGCTTTAGTGATGTCCTCGGGAGCAATTTGCAAGCGAGTAAACTTCCTCTGATTTTCTTTTACAAAGACGCCGAATTTAATGCTGTTTATTATAAAACGGTAGTTTTGGAAAAAAACGTTACCCCGTGTCTTCGAAAACTCTTCAGAGCTAATAACTATATGTTCCAGTAAGACAGTGCATCAGCGCATACTGCGAACTTGACTCAAGGTTGGTATAGGGACAATTCGAGGGACTTTTTGAATAGAAATAAATTGCCGTTAAGTTCACCTGATCTCAACTCAATAAACTTTTTTTTACAAAATCTCCAACTTGTAAAGCGGTTATCCAGAAAATCTGGGAATTCGTTCCGCCTGTGACAGCTTCGAAAAGGGGAGGGGTTTTTCAAAATATATTTAAAATAGCATTGTTCGTTCCGAAAATCTGCAAAAACAATACTAAGCCTGTTTGTCACTTCAATGATTTTCCACGCATATTGAACCCACTTGACATTTTCTAATCAAATTCGTTCCACTGAACACTCGTTTGTTTGATCTGAAGCATGGAACAAATATGCGTAGAACGAGTTATCATTATGGAATTTTGAAATGGTATCTGGTAAACACCGGTAGGTTCGGATAATTGAAAGCAAAATCCTACGAATTGAGACCTGAACACGACTATGCACAATATAAGCTCGAAATTTTTGAATCCACTTCAACCAGGAGGAACAGTTGATTTGAGACAAGCAAATCAAACTACAAACGTAATTTCTCGCACAACACTGGATTAAGACGCGAGTAGCTTGTAGAATAAACCTTTATATTCCTTTGCAGCTCTTAGACAATTCGTTCGTAACTATTTTGCACTGTTCTCTTCGATGAGAAATTTGAAAACATTGCCTGGCATGAAACTTCTATTATGGAAAAGTTAACAAAAATGCCTTACAAACCGAACTGTCCAAATACTCTGTAAATGTGATTTTAACGATACCAATTCCTACAGCTCATTTAGTGACCTTTCGGATATTGAGGTTGAGAAGAACAATTTACTTTCTCTATCTAAATTCAGGTTTCGCCAAACATGTAGTAGTTAAGTTCTTCTAGCTATTGATAATAAAAACACATTTTAGCCTAAAGAAGAACTGGTTTCAGTATTCTTGGACATTAAAGGGGCGTACGACTCAGTTCTAATTGATATGTGCAGTGAGCTATGTCAAATTGGAATTCTTGGCCAGTAGGTTGCCTTTCCATTTCACCTTCTCTCTTCAAAAACCATGAAATTCTTCTAGAACTACTGAAAAAAGTCGAAACATGTTTTAAACTCAGATTTCTACCAATTAGAGCTGTAAAGGAGGCCAATATGAATATTTTCGAAACCTAGTTTAAATATAAGGGGCCGGGAATCAACCCAAAATATCAAGATGACGTACTCCGGTTACTGAAAAACATTCTGAAATAAATAATATAAAAAGAAATAAATATTTCTTAAACCAGAACAGAAATGACCGAATATCACTCAATATGGGTATTTTTGGAATCAAGGTAATGCCCAGAGACCTGAAATTAACCCTAGACACCATTTTTAAATCCAAGATGGTGACTTCAGATTTCCGTAAATCAGCAAATACCACCCAATATGGACATTTCTGTAATCGAAATAATGCACATGGACCAAAAATCGTCCACAGACGCCATTTGCACTGAGATCAGGAGTCAAACTCAAACGCTATTTATAAATACAACATGGAGACTTCCGGTTACCGACCGAGTGTGGTTATTTTTGGAATTAAAATAATAGCCAGCTCCACAAACCATTTTGAAATCTATTATGATTACTTCCGGTTTTAGTAAAATGGTCTATAATGACTGAACCCCACCCACATTTATTATTTTTGGTATCTCTGGAATCGAAATAATGCCAAGAGACCAGAAATCAACTCAAAACGCTCTATTGAAATCCATGGTGACCGGTTTCCAGATTTCACCAAATACCACCCAAAATGGGTATTTGTGTAATCTAAATGATGCACAGATGCCAAAAATAACAACTTGAAATCTGGAATGGCAACGACGAATTGCTGGAAAACAGCCAAAAATGATTATTCCGGAATCGCTATGATACCCAGAGTACGAAAATCAAATCAAAGCACCTTTTCCAAATGGTTTCCGAAAATGACCGAATACTTGGGTGGTGTTTATTGGTTGTTTTTTAAATCAAAATGATACCCAAAGGTCCTAAATCGAGTCCAGACGCCAAATCCAAGACGGTGATTTCCGGTTTTTAGATAACAGCCAGAAATGATTATTGAATTTTTTTTTTTCCTCGTAGAAGACTGAACCACTGCGACCATTGTTTGATCTATTGTGGTATGCTTCACCTTACTCTAAGTGCTTACGAGCAGGTACATCACTATTTGGCGAGTTGATGTCCTTGCTACATTGCACATTTATCCCAGTTGGGCAACGCACTTCGTATGAAGTTTATTACCTCACCAGGACTTTCCCTCCAAATTTCAGTAGGTTCTATGTGTCCCTTACCGAAGATACGCATTCTGCGTTGTATTAATACTCGGCATTCGCAGAGTAGATGTTCTGAAGTTTCGCTTTCGATGCCACACAGGTGACATTTATCATCATCAAGTATGCCTATCTTCTTGTGATGATACTTACTCGGACAGTGCCCTGTAATAAGTCCTGTGAATGTCCTCAAGTCTTTCTTATTTAATCTGAGCAGCACGAGGCTCTTCTCACGATTTGGCTCTATGAATCTTTTCGATTGTCGTAATCCGCTTATGACATCCCAGTTTGCTTTGATGGTCGCTTTTTCCCATTCACCGAGTTCAGCCTTTAGAGCGCTCGGGGAGACTCCATAGAAAGGTTCTGGGCCAACAAAGTTAGTAGATGACCCTTGTCTGACTAGTAAGTCGGCCTTCTCGTTTCCTTCGATTCAACAATGACCAGTAACCCAGTATTGTTGATATGCAGACTTGATCTATTAGTTTATAAAGAAGTCCAAGTAAGCTTTGTTTAATGAATTTTCTATAAATACCCCCAGCTCTGTTATATATCTAACTAGTTGCTAATAAACCATCACTGCGATAACAACTCGTATTTCTCTACAAGTATAAGTTCACCTGGTTTTTCATAGCTAACTTTCGGAGCGACATGATGCATTCCCACACTAGTTTAGAGTGGCAGAAAGGAGAATTCAGGGCTTTAAGTGCTGCCTGACTATCACAGAAAATGCATAGAGGGGAAAGTAGGTAAAGACGGACACTGCGGGTAAGATGGACACTTTTAATATTTCACAAACTAGAATGTATTATGATAGTTGAGTGATGCGAATACCTTCTTATAGTGTGTTAATGCTTTTGAGTTGCATTATCGGTTTTCAGCAAGCAAACTGTCAAATTTGTAAGTAAAACAAAGAATATTTTCGTGAACGCGCAATTTGATGTAATTTTTATTCCACGGAAAATAGTGAAAAACTCGTGAAACTTACGTGTTTTCATTTGTTCACAATAGTAAAGTGATTTATTAATCTTTCCTCGGTTTTCTAGTGAAAATCCAGCAGATTTTCGATGTTCCGATGAAGAGCTACGATCGCTTGAAAAAATTTACAACCAGGTCATGCAAGACGGACACACTTTGGTAGGGAAAGATGGACACTCGGATTTTCCAAGAATTTTCAGATGTAGCATCTGTTGTGTACTACAGATGTTCACAAAGTACACCCGCAAGAGAAACCAGCAGATAATAATCACTTAGCAGTTAGAACAGGCCATATAGGCGGAGAATTTTCGCCTTTATCGAAACCCATCCTCTCAAACTGTTCACGTAATGTATAGATGGATTCTAATAACGTAGAGTAATGTATAGCCATCACTTAACACATAAATCAAAAGAATGCTTAACGTACTTAACGTACTACATCTTTTTTGTGAGTGTCCACCTTTACCTTCGTAGTGTCCATCTTACCCACCCCAAGTGTCCGTCTTTCCCAACCATGTCAAAAAACAGCAATTTGTAGTCTTATTTTTGAAGACCCAAAACACATAAAATTTGGAGGAAGTGGGTTCGCCACAGAAGGCAGAATCACGAAAGGCAGAAGCACGGAAGGCAGAAGCACGAAAGGCAGAATCATGAAAGGCAGAACTCTATGACCGTACACACAAGGCGAATATTTCAAAAGGCAGAATTTCGAAGAGCACGAAAGGCAGAATTACTGGTAGCAAAATCTGACTCACGATAGCCAAGTGCGTAATGACAAATTGGTGCGAATCCTGGTCACGGTATCAAAGCTGCTACTCTACCTTTATTATTAAATATTATTTGGTTACCAGACATAATAACTGATCACTATCAATGACCACTTTTGTTGTGAGGTGCAAATCAAGCCTAATTATTAGATCCGAAACGCGCAAACTGGTTTGGCTCAGATCCTAATCCTATGCGAAGACGCATAATCGAGGGCAAGGAACCGAGGCGGCACAAAGCCGCCGTGGTTTCCGCGGTCCGAGCCGGCCGCCGACCCGCCGTCGGAAGCGGCGGCCTCTCGCATACAAACAACTGATATACTGGTTTTCTAGGATTATTCAAACAGGTTTTCTTTCCCTTAGTTAAGTCCGAACGAGCGGTAGCGAATAAGGACAGCATACACTTGGACAATAGAGTCGACCGAAGGCCGCGAGTGTGTGTTGTTAAAAAGAAAATAGACCATTTTTTGATTCTGCCATTCGTGCTTTTTTTGATTCTGCCATTCGTTATTCTGCCTTATGAAATATTCTGCCTTTCGTTATTCTGCTTTTCGTGATTCTGCCTTTCGTGATTCTGCCTTTTGATTTTCTGCCTTTCGTAGGAGACCCGGAGGAAGTTCACTAATACCAAAAATGATTATGAAAACAAATGACCTTAAATTTCAATTTGTATGACTACTGCGATCTAAATAGCAATACCTGAGTAATTATTTAGATTAAACCTTAGGGTGTCCGTCTTTACCTACTTTCCCTTATTTGCGTGTCGATAATTTCTTTGCAGACACGTATTCGTGCATTCTATTATCGTGTATATTTCCGCCTGTAATACTGTTGGCCAGTGTCCCATGGGAAAAAAATTTATTTATTCCTGGTCCTGTGAATCCCGCACCCGCAGAACCATTCATTTTAGAACCGTCTGTGTAGAAGCAAAGTGAACCATCCCGAATTGTGGATCCACCTTGTTGCCAACTTTCCCGTTCTATCACTACTGTTCTGTGAGGAATTTCGAAATTTGGTTTCCTCTCCAGCCAATCCTCCTTGCTTTTTATTAGATTATTTATTCGGAAATCTTTCAGTATTCTCAGGTGTCCTGTTAGATCTCCTTCTTTCAGGTTGCACTGTCGTTTAAGCCTTAGAGCACTTTTTTCCGCTTCTAGTTGAACCACCTGATGAAGTGGAAGAAGGTGAAGTATTGCATCTAGGGCTTTTGATGGAGTGCTTCTCATAGCTCCACAAATCGATGCACAGGCCTATCTTTGGATTTTACCTAGCTTAGCTTGAGTGGATGTTTCAGTGGTTTTGGGCCACCAAACTAACGAGGCGTAGGTTATTCTGGGTATGATTATTGTTTTATATATCTAGTGTATCATGCTGGGTTTGAGACCCCAGCTTTTTCCAATGGCTCTGCTGCATACCCATAGGGCGTTTGTGGCCTTGGTAATTTTTGTTCTATTTGAGTGTTCCAGTTTAGTTTCCGATCAAGTATGATTCCCAAATATTTGACTCCAGTTGAAAGCATTATATCGGTGCCTTCCAATCGCAATTTAGGAATAATGTATTTCCTTTTTCGAGTGAAAGGAACATTAGTTGTAAATCACCAATTAAAACTAAAATAAACTAAAAAAATTCTGCCTTTCGTGCTTCTGCCTTTTGTGATTCTGTCTTCTGTGGCGAACCCTCAACAAAAGTGGAAATCAATATCAAGTCGAGTTGTCCCCTTATGGAATGTAACCGCAAGTCAGTCTCAGAGGAAAAATATCCGAAAGTCAGTCCCAATTAAAAAAAACACAATCGTAATACAATCAAATTTAGTGGGAGTGAAGAAGAGAAGTTTGATATGACCGTTTCTATCTAGTAACCATTATCACTTATTGGGAATATTTTATTAGTTTCACCAATTAAAACTAAAAAATATTCCCAATAATTGATAATTGTTACTAGATAGAAACGGTTATATCAAACTTCTCTTCTCCACTCCCAATAAATTTGATTGTATTACGATTGTTACCTTTCTCCTAGAAAGGTATAGCAATCACCGAAAAAACTAAAGGTACCGTGAAACGGGGCGAATAGAAACAGTGGGGCGAATAGAAACAAAGCTTCCGAACTTGCGATTTTAAGTCTTCGATTACATTCAAAAACCATGCAAAAAATATTTTCTTGGTTAGTTCAATAGTAAACAAGTCCTGCAAACCCATTTTTGGGTTAGCAGCACTACTGTCGGTTTGCTCAAAAAAATGTAAAATGGGGGCTCAAATTCTGAACGTTTCCAAAAAAACAAAATAGCCCAAAAAAACCAAAAACTTTGTCTGTGGAAGCCATTCTGCTTCACTTAGAACTTGTTCGTGTGATATACTGGGTCGGTAGTTAAGCATTTCAAGTTTGAACGATGAATTAAAGGATTGCCGTAAGGTCTTCATCACCACGTTACCTATGTTACATGGAAAACTCGCCGTTCTCAGATTAACGGGGCGGATGAAAACAACGCAAAACAGCAACGCAAATTTGTGGATTTGAGAAATGCTATAATGTTTCGTATGTAAAATGATGTCTGGGAAATGTTTTGTGCATTTTCAGCCCATCATGGTCAGGACTTACCAACAAAAAAGTCCAAAAACGTATTCGCTCCGCCTCTTGCTGTTGAGATTTTACGCAAAAAAACGTATTTTATTTGCGAGTGTTTCTATCCGCCCCATTGCGGGGTGAATAGAAACATTCAACTTTTTTTTCAATAAAACAATGAATTACTTATTTTATCAAAATGGACGTTACACCCTTAATAAAGGGAGGCAAGACCCATGTTTTAAAAATTTTATATTCATCCTATACATTATAGTATTTTTTGTACACTGCAAGATATATCGCAGACTGTTTCTATTCGCCCCGTTTTACGGTATGAAAGTGCTCCAGAGGGCCAAATGTCGTATATCACTCGACTTAGTTCGACGAGCTGAGCATTTTCTGTATGTATGTATGTATGTGTGTATGTGTGTGTGCGTGTGTGTGTTTGTGCAACTTTTTTTTCTCACTCACTTTTCTCAGAGATGACTGGACCAATTTCCGTGAAATTAATTGCAAATGAAAGATGTAGTTACCCCATAGGTTGCTATTGAATTTCATTGTAATCGGATTTTTGGTTCAGAGGTTATGTATCAAAATGTAAAAATCAAGAAACATTAATATCGCAGAAACTATACAACCGATTTTAACAAAACTAATGTCAAATGAACGGACTTTTTCAGAACTCTTAACTTATAAATTTCATAAAGATTAAACATATGGTTTAAAAGTTATGTAAAGAAATGTTTTCCAGAGGCTGTTTAAACTCACTCACTTTTCTCAGAGATGGCCGAATCGATTTTCACAAAATTAGTCTCGAATGAAAGGCCTAGTTGTCCCATAGGTTGCTATTGAATTTCATTGTAATCGGTTTGTAACTTTGTCCGTTATTTATAAGAATGCCAAATCACGGTATGAAAGCAAAGCGTATACCAAAGACTGCTTAAACTCACTTACTTTTCTCAGAAATGGCTAGACCGGTTTTCACGAAATTAGTTGAAATTGATAGGTCTAGTGGCCTCATAACACCCTATTGAACTTCATTGTAATCGGATTTTCAGTTTAGGCACCGTGTATCAAAATGTGAAAATCACGAAATTTCATGATCTCAGAAACTAAACAACCAATTTAAACAAAACTGGTGCCAAATGAACGGCCTGTCTTGAAAAAATGATAAACATGTGGTTCAAAATTATGTATAAAAGATATGTATGAATCACGTTTTGAAAAGAAACATATTCCAAAGACTGCTTAAGCTCACTCAATTCGTTATTTCAAGTGAAAAATGAATCCAGCAGAAATTTTCAAGGTGTATTTTTTTTAAATGGGAGTGCTGTGTAATTCTATTTGAACAAATAATAAGTTCGAATGAGAAAGGCTGGGTCTCACCACTAGGTGGATTAATTCGGGATTTTTTTTTTGAATTGGGACTGACTTTCGGATTTTTTTCCTCTGAGACTGACTTGCGGTTACATTCCATAAGGAGACTTGGTATTGATTTCCACTTTTGTTGAGGGTTCGCCACAGAAGGCAGAATCACAAAAGGCAGAAGCACGAAAGGCAGAATCATGAAAGGCAGAATTCTATGACCGTACACACAAGGCAGAATATTTTAAAAGGCGGAAATATGAGAGGCAGAATTCCGAAGGGCACGAAAGGAAGAAGCACAGTTTTGGCGGGAGGTGCAAATCAAGTCATATTATTAGATCCACGGCGTCGCGGAGAGTAATTTTCCAATGTCAGGTATAGCTTACACTAGGCCCAACGGCTTGTATAGCTGACATAAAACAATTCATGCGGCGGAGACGCGTAACCGAGGGCAAGGAACTGAGGCGGCACTAAGCCGCCGTGGTTTCCGCAGTCTGAGCCGGCCGCCGACACGCCGTCGGAAGCGGCGGCCCCTCGCATACAAACTACTGATCCACTGGTTTTCTAGGATTATTCAAATAGGTTTTCTTTCCCTTAGTTAAGTCCGAACGTGCGGTAGCGAGTAAGGGCAGCATACACTTGGACAATAAAGTCGGCCAAAGGCCGCGAGTGTGTGTTAGTAAACGGAAAATAGATGACACAATGTTAGTAAATTACAAAACCAGAATCAAATCTGCCATTTTGTGATTCTGCTATTCGTGATTCTGCCTTACGAAATATTCTGCCTTGCCGTGTGCTTCTTGCTGCAGCGAAGGATAAATTTTCTCGACCCCCACCAAATCTCCAGCATATCTCTTTTCAACGAGGCGAAGTACTTAATCCGTACCCAGCGAATAATGAGTCGTCATCATCTTTCATGCCTACCGTTTCAACGCGCCCGCTTTACTTAACGACTCCCGCGAGCTTTTCAGCTGTATCGTGTCCTTACCATTTGGCTGGCAGCCACAACTATAACAATAACAATAATTTAAGATCAACAAATTTTCCGTGTGATGGATATTATTGTAAGCATTTGTTTTTTTCAGAATCAGTGAAGCTTAGAGAAAGAAAAAACAACGCCATTAATCAATGAAGTTTTAATTTATGCTCAAAATTTCAACAGGATGCGCAGTGCACTCAAAGTTAATCACATTAATAACAGGATAAGTGAATGTTCATACTCAATCACCCTAGCAAAGGAAACGAACTGGAACGAAGATATTAAAAGTGAAGAAGTTTTCAACGGTTCCTTTAATGTGTTCAGGAGCGATCGTGATTTATCACTATCTGATAAGAAATCACGTGGAGGAGTGCTTGTGGCTGTTGGGGTTCAGCATGATTCTGAGCAAATCATAACCCAGAAACATGCCGTATTTGAAGATGTCTGGGTTAAAGTTTTATTGAAGCGTGAAATCCATATTTTCGTATTTGTTTACTTTCCACCCCACTTTGCCAAATAGCAATCATATAAAAAAATTTTAAGAACGGTAGATTAGTGAATGATGAATCCAACACTAACTCAAAAATTTATATATATATATATATATATATATATATATATATATATATATATATATATATATATATATATATATATATATATATATATATATATATATATATATATATATGGAGATTTCAATCAAAATGATGCTGATTCTATTGTAAATGATGATAATGAATCGCTTCTACTTCCTGTTGTAGGAGGAAACGAAACTCTGCAATTTATTTTTGACGGATTTAGTCAACTTGCATTGCATCAGGTTAACTCAATCCGGAATGAGCAAAACTGTTTTTTAGACTTTTTATTCACCAATTGCACGGAAGATTTGAGTGTTGACAAAGCAGAATATCCCCTATGAAAAAATGAAAAATTTCATACTGCAATTGAGTACTCGCTAATGATTGATACCGAGAGATCACGACCCTCTGATCATCAGCCTGAATATAATTATGACTTCACTAAAGCAAATTTTGAACTAATCAATCGTAAATTAACTGACATCGACTGGCAATCACTTCTAAAAAATTAAGCAGATATGAACAAAGCGGTTGATAACTTTTTATCATCACTGTACGGTGTTATAGACTCAACTGTACCAAAATCAAAAGAGAAAATGGCCAGCTCAAAAGATCCCATTTGGTTTAACAAGAAAATTAAAAATTTGAAGAATAGGAAACAAAAAGCTCATAAAACTTACAAAAAACTTAAAGACCAAGGAAATTTGGACAAATATTTGAACATATGTGATGAACTGAATACTAAAATATCAATAGCGTATGAGAACTACAACACAAGGGTAGAAAATAACATTAAATTAGACCCAAAACAGTTTTTTAAATTTGCAAACGATAAAATGAAATCTAATCACTTTCCATCTAGCATGCAATATGAAGACTTTGCCAGTACTGACTCAAAGCAAATCTGCAACAAGTTTGCGAGTTTTTTCCAAACCGTTTATAAAAATAGCGACGAAGTCAGGGTCATTGAGTATTTCTCGCACTTGCATGAACAAATAAATAACGTATCTGTTAAACAAATAACTGTCCAAGAAATCCTCGGTACACTAAAACAACTGGACGCTTCAAAAGGTCCTGGTCCAGATGGAATTCCACCCTCACTTATGAAAAATCTTGCTTCGCTTTCGTAAAACCCTTGTTTTGGCTTTTCAACTTATCCCTTACGTCCGGACAGTTTCCATCAGTCTGGAAAAAATCTTTTCCCATACCGATTTTTAAGTCAGGTAAGAGATCTGATATCAAAAATTTTCGTGGCATTGCAATGATATCATGTATCCCCAAACTTTTTGAAGCTATCGTAAACCAAAAAATATTTAATCAGGTAAAGAACCGCATAACGTGTAACCAACATGGTTTTTACAAAGGAAGGTCTACGGCTACCAACTTTCTTGAATTTGTTGATTTCTCTCTCTTGCGTCTATGAACAGTGGTAACTTCGTGGAAAATCTATACACGGATTTAAGTAAAGCTTTTGACAGAGTAGTTATTTCCATGCTTATGTTCAAATTAAAAAAACTGGGATTTTAATCAGACCTACTTAGATGGATTGAATCTTATCTGACGGACAAGACACAAACGGTTAGGTTTAAGGGACACCTTTCTGTACCAGTAAAAGTGACATCTGGAGTTCCACAAGGCTCTCATTTAGGCCCTTTGCTCTTCATTTTATTTGTTAATTACGTTACCTTTGTGTTGAATCGTCTCAAAGTATTGATATATGCCGATGACATGAAATTGTACATGTAAATAAAACACAAATTAGACATCCAACAATTCCAACAAGAGGTTGACAAATTCTACATTTGGTGTAAAAAAGTCTTCTTTATCTCAACGTAAAAAAAATGTAATATTATATCCTACACAAGAAAAAGAAATCATGAACATTCCAGTTGCACTCCTGGGCATCAAATTGTAGAAAGGTGTTATCAAATTAGAGATTTATTTATGGATTCCTAGTTAACATTCATTGATCACTACAATACGATCATCAATAGAGCCAACAGTATGCTAAGTTTTATGAAATGGTTCAGTTATCATTTCGTAGATCTATATTAGAATACTGTAGTGTTGTTTGGCCGCCTTATCAAGACGTCCATTCCAATAGAATCGAATCCGTACAAAAACAGGTTTTGTTATATGCATTATGAAAACTAGGTTGGAATTCATTTCCTCTCCCTTGTTATGAATCGCGTTGCATGCTTATTAATATAGAAACGCTTGAAAAAAGCAGAGAAATTGCTTCGGTAACTCTTGTCAACGATTTAGTTTCACAACGCGTAAGTTCGGAAAATTTGCTAGGAAAACTAAACTTTTATGCTCCTACACGCTCATTAATAACGCGAAAAATTTTTGTATTAAATTCTTATAGAACAGAATATGCCATGGCCGGGCCAGTTAATAGTATGATGAGTCTTTTTAATAAATATTTTGAAGTTATTGATTTAACGATGTCACGAAATGCTCTTAGAAAAAAATTGAACACAAGAATTATATAACTATATTTGTGATGTTACCAATAGTTTTTAAGTTGTAGTCTACTATGATTGACGTAAATAAACAAATTATAAACAAATTTCGTAATTCTGCTTTTTGTGATTCTGCCGTTCGTGATTACATCTATTGATTTTCCGCCTTTCGTAGGAGACCCTTTGTTGAACAAGCCACTATATTTTATCGGTACATCAGTACATCTTTGAGTGTATTCAAAGATAGGCCAAAATCCGATGCTAACTCAAAATTGACAAAATTACAGTTCATGCAAAAATTGCCATTTTACCCGGGGCCTAAACCAAAAACATTTTTTGACACCTCAGTTTACTGGAATTTCAAAGCTACGTACCGCACCTAAAAGCAACATCAACATCAGCAGGTTCGGTGACACCTGTCAGTTCTTGAAAAGGTCTATAGTGAATCCACAGATAAACAGACGTGTCACTCAATAGTTATTTCTTTGTCCAATCCGTTTTCACGAAGTATAAAGTTTAACGTTGCGAACGAGGACGAGGATTCTCAAGGTTTTTTTTTCGAAGAGGTATATCTGTTCGTCTGTGGTAAATCTATCAATATTATTTGTTATGTATATTCGTGGATATATTTGGGAAATAGCTATGTTTTTTCGAACAATCCACGAGCTTCGTTTTAGAAACAGGAGCAGAATCGAATGAAAAACATGTTGTGTAAACCCTTTTTTTTCATTAATGTTTAGTTATTAGACATGATGAATGGAGCATATACGTACATTAAAGTAGCACACAAATCCTTTCAACATTGAAATGTATATGTAGTAACTAGACAAAGAGGTAAAACTCACGTTTTATGAGATCAATGTCGAAAAATTTCTTTATTCATTGCCACGAATACTTCATATTTCATGACCTTTTATTTTAATTGAACCTTTTTGGTCTATTATGTACATATTATGAGCAATTTGTATAAGTTGAAACCTCATTTTTTAATCTTTTCTATGATATTCGAGGTTTGAGGCAACCAACTGATTTTTTTGCAAATTTTGGAACGGGTCTTTGAGGCATCGTTTGCAACCAAAAGCTAAAAAAATGAATTGTGCCAATCATTAATTCAACTAACGATATATGCACCCTGTTTCACGATAACTTGGGAGCGATAAAAATCCTTCCTACCTCAAAAGGAAAGGAATAATTACTCTAATAATAAATCTTCGAGAAACCATCTAACGTGAACAGGTATATTTTTTATAACTGTTCGTATTAAGCCATCAAGATATAAAGTTTCCATTGGTCTAGTTTTTGAATTCCAGTGTGAACTGAGGTTCAAATGATGTTTTATTTGCTTAGATTGACAAATGGCTACTTTATCCGAGGGTTTTTGACTCGGAAATTTTCCCAATGGTCCTAATAAAGCTCAAATCTTCAAGAAAGGTCGTCAATGGGCATATGTTGTCTGCAAAACAATACCTACTATGACTTATGTTCGTTTTGGAAGGGTTATTTAAGTATATTTGTATGAGAAATCCTCCCTAAAACTTTAAAAGAACTAACTCAAAAATTAGTCCAACGATGATTTTCAAATTTGGCCCAGAAGTGCAGGACAGCAATACAAACCAACTGGCATAAACAGTTTTGATGACGTATTTTGTTTTATAATAACGGTATTTGGAACACCGTGTATATATATATATATATATATATATATATATATATATATATATATATATATATATATATATATATATATATATATATATATATATATATATATATATATATATATATATATATATATATATATATATATATATATATATATATATATATATATATATATATATATATATATATATATATATATATATATATATATATATATATATATATATATATATATATATATATATATATATATATATATATATATATATATATATATACGCAGTATATGAGTACAGTGACGATTCGATTATACCACGATAACCGAAGAACCGAAGCTGTTGTAATTTCTAGCGCATTGCAATTCTCAGAAATTTTCGGCGTTCCAAAAATTGAATAAAAATCACCGTAAGCTTGTTCTCCGGAATGCTCTTGTGTCTCATAGGTAAACTGGAACCCTTTCGAGAGTAAAATGACTGACTAGCGCTTGTGTCGTAGAGAGAGGAATTCTAGACAATTAGGACAATTGAACGTTGTTTGAATGAAGCATATGTTCCAAAAGTAACTTTCGCAGTAAGGCATGCTCATTTTTTTTTATTCTCGCTTATTTTCCGTCGGTCTAGTTCCACCACTGTTGTGGCCAATCACCGACGCCCAGGGAGGCGACTCCACACCCAGGACCCTAACTCACGACCCGTTTATTAACGGACCGGCGCCAACGGCTTTACTTCCTCATGCGATGGAAGGCGTGATCCCAGAGATTTTTCGCCTCAAAAAATCTCCCGGTGTCGGCTAGGATTGAATCTAGACCAGTTGGGTTGGTTGTGAGTGGATCACGCCACCTCACAAACATCGACACCTATGTGGCGGTGGGATTCGAACCCAGGCGTCGAGCGTGGTTGGCGGAGACGTTACCAACCACACTAGGCCCCCGCTCTAAGGCATGCTCATCATTCAAAGCAATTTATGTACGCCATCAGTGACACACAGTTTTTGAAAATAGTTGTCGCTTGTCTATAAAATTAGCGATTTAGCGATTAGCGTTTCGAAGGCCAAAATTTCAGCGACGCTAACAGTCCACTAACCAGCTCAAAAATTAACGAAATAGCTGAACCGCTAACTAAATATTAGCGTCGCTAACAAGCGATTACCGAATTAGCGGAATGGTGCCCCCACTGATTATTAGGAGTGAAAAATAAATCCAGCAGAAATTATTAAGGTGTAATTTTTTTTTCTTAAAAGAGAAGTATTCGTGTAAATTTAATTCAACAAGTAATAGGTTCATATGAGAAAGGCTAGGTCTCACCGCAAGGTGGATTATTTCATGTTTATATGTAACATTTCAATCAGGTATAGCGATGTTGAAATCGACACATATATTTACGGTTTATACATCATTCAATTCCTTTTTGTTTTTAAATAGTTTATTTGACACATCATTCAATTCCTGTATTTTACAATATTTGTTATTAGCATCAACAGTACCTTTTTTCTTGTATGGACTTTCTCACTGCGACCAGAATCGTAGAATCTATTGTGAGATATGCCCGGGTGTTTGCTGTATCCCGCACTTCTATTATTAGCAATACCGCTATTGATAAGTTACATGCTTTTTATTATTGTATATCAGTGCTTGTGTGTAATGTGATACTCTTCCTTTGACACGCTTACTGTTTTACTATACCGATGCTCGTTCTTCTTACCAAATATCACCAATTATAATTCCCTGGAGAAGTTTCGTTGTGCGTCCCTCTGGCCAGTATTATTAATAAAAGGGACTTATGTTTTTGTTAAGAGCAAGTCACGCAAAGGTGTTATAGATTTCAACGTGAAGGAAAGGAAGTGGTGGGGAGCCTGAGAATGAACCCTTACCTTAAGTCCAGTTCCAACATCAAATGGCCTGATTCTACTAAGATTCGAACCCACGACCATTTGCTTGACAAAGCGGACTCTGTAACCTTGCGGCTACGCAGCTCCCCAACAGTACCTACGACATAATATGTTGCCACAACACTATGCTACAGCGATTTGGAACTTCTGGAGTGATTTAGTATAGGTTGTAGGTTTTGTTGAGTGTAACATTCGCTCATACTAGAAAATTTCAAAACACCCTCAAAATTTGAAGTTATGGTCCAAATACGATTTTTGGACCTCAGCTCATATTTTTTTTAAACTCAATCATTTCTCAACCGATTTTGATAGTTTCAGCAGTTTTGGAAAGGGAAAAGATAGAGCTTTCAGAATATATACAGGTATGTACTCATTTCATCAAAACATATTGCGTTATTTGAGTTTAAATTTAATAGTTCACATTTTTTAAGCAAACTTTTAACTTAACTTAAAATTTGCTGATTTTTCTTCAAAAAGTACTAAAATACACTGGCACTTTTAAAGTATATTTGATAACGAATCAAACAGAAGTAGTTTTGTAGAAATCGGTTGATATTTAGCTGAGCTGTATATATTTTAAGGAAAGCAGAATTTTTGGCATCTTCTGCAAAGTTATTCCACGGTGCTACAAATGAAACAAAAATGCAAGAACCACTGATGTGGCCTAGAGAAGCTTGTTGTTCAAATTAAGTGTTACTTGCGCCCATGCTTTAAGTTTTAAAAATACCCCTAAAATCTGATGTTACGGAAACCCCGTTTCTGGACCTTAGCTAACATTATTGCTTTTAACTCGGTCATTTTTCAATCGGTTCTTTATATTTTGCCCGTTTCAGAATAGAACACATATAAATATGTCTATGGGTTGCAGCGCGTTTGTGTTTTGTCAGTGCGTCTTTCAAAGACTACCTGAAAGCTATCTCACAACGCTCTTTATCAAGACTACCTACTTTTGAATTGAACATTTGTTTTTACTATTTTTCGTATCACCTAAAGTGACAGGGCGAAAAAAGAAACCACGCATCACTACGAGGAGAAAAAGAGAGCATTCTCTTTCGGGCAATTCGAGTATCTGCAGCGAAAACGTATTTGATATTTTTCCTGAAGTTATTACTAATGAAACTTCACAAAATGTAAATTCTTTTAAAAAGGAGAAAGTTCCACCTATTGTGGTAACTATTTCTTCTGAACCTGAGTTACCTATTAAATTGGCCATAGAGGCGAATGCCCGCTTGTTAACCGACTCAATGAAGGGTAGTGATCGTCTTGTTCAGTATTTAACTGTTACTTACGAAACCAAGCCGTTCAAGGTTGCCTTTAAAGGTCTCACCAACGATCAAACCGTTAATGCGATCAAAATTACTTTGATAGAATTACTTGGCATAGCTCCTATCCAAGTAATTCTTATGGAACAAAAATCACGAAGTGAAAACAGCAAGAAAACTAGAGTTTCCCTTGTGAACTATTTAACTCATTTTAACCGCATTTTTTACAGAAAACTTGGAAGGGGTGAAAAGCATATCACCCAATGCCGTACTTGTTATATGGCAATGGGTCTAATTTCTGTAACATGAAATGTCTTTATTGTGGAAACTCTCACAAAAAGGGCACATGTCCTGTGGAAGAGAGTAAACATTTTGGCTGTGCCAATGTCCAACCATATGTCAAATTTTTACGAATGCCCTGTCCGTTTTTCCATTGTTATGGCAAGGCAGGTTAGACAAAATTCAATTTCCCAATCAAAATAAACTTCACAACATAATTCTCCAAGCGTACCAGCTGTACCGCCCAATTTTTCTACTCCTTTGCACACCCGTCTAATAAATGCACATTCCGCCTAATGTAGGTAGTTCAAAAATGACTGTTAATGTGGGGGGTAAACAAAAACCCAAATTAATCCACCTAGCGGTGAGACCCAGCCTTTTTCATTCAGACTTTTTTGGTAAAATCGATTTACACGATTTAAAAGAAAAATTACTCCTTGAAAATTTCTGCTGGTTTCATTTTTCACTCTAAATAAGGAATTTCTGATAGCCAACAGCACAACTATACCGAACATTCAAAACCTAACTTTCAAACACATAGGAGCATACATTAAAACATACATATGCAAATACCATGAAATAAATATTTTTCAAATACATCACGCGAAAAATCCAGATGACTACTTCTGGCTGCCGGAATACATCCTAAAATGGCCAAATTTTTCCTAATCCGGGTATTTCGATGGCGAGGCTAGAAATCAACTTAGTACGCCATTTTGAATTCCTAGATACATAGTAGCTTCCGATTTCTGGAAAACAACCTTAAAGAGACAAACATTACCTAATGTTTTTCAGGAACATTATCCCGGACTCGCAAGCCGGGAGTAAACTCCATGTTGATGTTTCGTGATTTTTACATTTTGATACATAGCCTCTAAACTAAAAAACAGATTACGCTGAAATTCAATTGCATCCTATGGCGTAACTACCCGATCAGAAGAGCAGAACTAAAAAATTACAAAATTCTATCAACGCGAGATACAAACAACATATTTTGATACAATTTTGTATTTTTCCATATAATTTTGATAACAAAATTGAATCTGAATGAGTTTTAATAACAAAACCTGAAATGAAGTAGTTCTGGAACAAGTCTAGCTAATTTTTCGTTTATATCAAAACCTGTTGTTTCTAACAATGTTTGTAATTATATTGTTCTATATCCTATCTTATTTTGTTAGAAAGCTGATACATTAGTAACAAATTTTGATATGTGTTTGATACTAGAGTAGAATCATTTCTGTTATAATTTCTGTTATTTTAACACCTAACAGGATCAAACTGAAAACACAGCCTGTTAGGTTTTTCCCGTAACAAACTAACAGCTTCTGTTACATTTTTGTTTTTTCTTTCTGATCGGGTAGACCTTTCATTTGCAATTAATTTCATGAAAATCGGTTCAGCCATCTCTGAGAAAAGTGAGTGAGAAACAAAAATAGCACATACACACACACACACACACACACACACACACACACACACACACACACACACACACATACACACACACACATACACACACACACACACACACACACACACACACACACACACACACACACACACTTCGCCCATTATTGAACCATGCTGTACATTCACGACGGAATTCATTTAAGGATCGTATATTTTTGAGCTCGAAAGGTAGCAGGTTCCAAAAAACAATACCCTGCACGAACAGAGTATTTTTATAGTGTGATGTTTGAAATATAGGAAGTAAAAAGCTTCTGGTACGACTGCTTTCTTTTCTCTTTTCTCTTAAGTATGGAGGTGATGATGTGTTTATAATTTTAAATAACGTTTAACATGATCGTAACTTAATGAAGTCATAAAACCTACAACCAATTAATTTCTGTTGGAGATGAGATACTCCAAAGAAACTTGACAATCCAATAGCAAAGCGAACACTACAATTTAGTGCAATCCCAACCTTTCCAACGCTGAAACTGAAGCATTTAATAGAAAAACATCTCCATACAAAAAGTGAAGCAAGATAAAAGCTTTAAATAGCTTCAGTTTTATAGCAGTTGACATGGTACTTGAAAACAGTTTTAGAACCCTAAGTCCATTATAAATTCTAGCACACTGACTACTAATATGACTCTCCCAATTAAAATCGTTTTGCACAATGAAGCCAAGAATAGACACTTTAGAAACATGTTCTATGACATCGTTACCTGAGATAATTGCAGGAGAATTGTTAATAGTACGATTTCGGGAGATTAGCATCACCTTGGTTTTTGAAGGATTTATTGGTAAAAGATTGCCATCAGACCAGGCGAGAATTCGTGACAAATCATCGTTAATGAGAACTGCCATCGAAGCCAAAGAAAGGTCACGTGAATAAAAGTAAATTTGAACGTCATCGGCAAACATATGAACCTTACAGTTTTTCAAGATACCGGGCAAATCATTGATAAACATAGAGAAAAGCAGTGGCCCAAGAATTGATCCTTGCGGCACACCTGACAAAATTTCAATTTGGTTTGAGAAACAACCAGCCGTAGTAACTACCTGAGATCGTGATGTCAAATCTGATTGTATAAGCTGCACAGCGGCTCTATTAAACATGAACTGGCTTGATAATTTCTTTAGAAGCTTAACGTGAGAAACCCTGTCAAAAGCCTTCGAGAAATCTACAAGCAGCAGGAATGCTATAGCTTTTTTGTCAATAGCAGCATGAATATCATCATGTACTTTAAGGAAAGCGTTTGTAGTACTATAATCTCTGCGAAAACCGCATTTCTCAGGACACATCAACCTTAATTCATGTACGAAATCGTTAATTTGAAGCTTCAAATTTTTTTCTAAGACTTTGGAAAGCGCACACAGTATGCTTATGGGACGTAAGTTGTTAACTGCATTACTTTTGGCATTTTTGCGTATAGGAATAACTTTGGTTAACTTCCAGGCCCGGGGGAATTTTGAGGTGAATATGATCATATTAAAAATCTTAGTTATTCTTGGCAAAATTTGGGGCAAAATCAGGCGTATGAATTTAATCGGAACATCATCGAGACCAATAGCATCAGATTTACTTGAAGAAATAACCAATATCACATCATTATCGTCAACAGAAGAAAATTTAAAACCATTTTCGTTCAACGTAGGCACCGGAAGAACAGTCTGAACGGGTACGGCCTCAGCATCCATTGCAGCCTTTATGTAAACACTTCCACCTCTAGTGAATACTGCATGTAGTTTCCCATCTCGTTTTAGCTTCAATGCTTCAATGTTTCTCGATGACAGGTAGCGCCGGTAGAAGTCTTCACGAACAATCTTGAATGCAAATTGCATGATGATGGGAGGTGTTGAATCAATCTGTATAGGTAATCGGGCAAAACGTTTCGCATAAATCAACGGTATTTCACGCTCAGTGTACCCCAGCGCTTTCGAAACAGCCATAATGAAACTATCCAAGTTTTCAGTAGGATTGTAGGGCACTCCCGAAAGACAGACAGAACAGATCGGTTGCCATTTCATTTATAGAGTATCAATATCTCTGCGCAGCTCACCCTGACAAAGATCGATTCTGTTGGTCTCTTCGAAAAGCATCTGCATACGATTCATTATATCGTCAAGCGTCAGGGCCTGGTCTTGTTCGCCTACTTGATCCAGATCCTCCCGGGAGCGTTTCGTAACCGAATTCCCGTCACCTACTCCAGGAGGCTGCAGAGATTGAGCAGTCTTACCTCTACCCGTGGTGCGTGACGTCATTGGGATGTAATAAACAGCAGTGACAGTTGTGATCGGATGAACTTTTCTTGATATCAAGAATTGGGATTTCGGCTTAGCAGTCATTCATCTCAGAATTTAGAACGAAGTAATTGTCATTCGTCCCAACGTTTCAGCACTTATTGGTGCCTTCATCAGGGGAAACTGTTCAAAGGAGTAATTTATTAATAACTTTGCATTTTACAAAACTTTTTCCCTCGACTTACAATGATGATTATCGGACTACGTCAGTTGCATTTAAAGTTCACTAGTCACTAATTTTAAAAATTTTTTTTCATTGGACAATCTAAACAAATTGAAACAACATGAAAAAACTAGCCTAAACATCGAAATACACTTTAATGCTTACGTTTATAAGTTTGGTAGTGGGAGGAATTTATTTTCACTGTCGGAGTAGTGTGGCGGTTTCAACTTGTGTTTCTGTACAGTTAACTGTTATACCATCTTCATTTAGGCTTTTAAGTTTGTGTAAGATCCCCGCGTATGCTGTGTTGAGGTTGTCCACATCAATACGGCGGTTCACTATGTGTGGTGTACAGTAGATGTGACACATTTCTGAAAATGGTAGTGAAGCTGTGTGTTTCGATCTATCTATTATGCATGTATTCTCTAAGTCGAATCTGTGTTCTGTGTCGATGCAATGCTCAATGAGAGCGGTTTTCTCTCTTAGCTCGGATAACTGGTAGTTTGTCTGTGTGTCCGCACTTAGTATCTGGTTGAGTTTGTTTACGTTCGATGCATGTCTGTAGAGTCTGGTTTTTAATTTGTTTGAAGTAATTCCAATGTAGCTGCTGTTACAGCCGCTGCACGGAATTTTATAAATAATGTTGCTGTTTTCGTTTTTATTTGTAGGATCCTTAACTTGACTGTGGAAGCTGTTCACAGTTTTGTTCAATTTCGTGGCGATGCAGATGTGCGGATAATCCTTTTTGAACAGTTTAATGAGACGATCACTCAGTTTGGGGATGTAAAGGAGAGATCTGTAAGCAATGTCTGTGCTGGGTGTTATGCTGGTTGTGCTTACTAAGGTGACCATATCCTGAAGGTTGTTTGCCGTGGATGGTGCATGGCTGGCTTTATGTAGTTGCTGAGAGGACGGCGGTGGGGCTGTTGGCTGTGGAGCTGTTGTGGGTGGAGGTGCTGGTGGTGGCAGTGTGATAGCTGAAGGATGGACAACTTCTTGTTGCCTAGAATGGTACAGGTTGATGAGCCGAGACACCAGGGTTCGTGGGTAGCTATTAGCCTGTAGGTGTTTGTGAATGATGGTGTTTACGTTTGTCGCCTCTGGATTAGATGTTAAAGAGGTAACGCGGTGAATAAAATTGTTGGCTACATTATTTTGTGTTTGTATTGATGGTAAGAATGGAAATTTAGCATTCTCCCAGATGAGATAGGTTTGCTATACCATTCGGTGAAAAGTGATTGATCCTCCTTTCGATTTATCAGCAAGTCCAGAAATGGTAGTTTGCGGTCTTGTTCTATTTCAATGGTGAACTGAATTCGGTCCTCCTGGCTGTTAAAGGTGTCTAGTACGGTGTCGATGGAATCTTTTGGGATGATGAGAAACAGATCGTCTACATATTTGCGTAGAATAGGGACTTCAAAGGGAACTATGCACTATGGATGATTGATTCGAGTACTATATCGGCTAATATTGGGGACAAAGGAGAGCCCATAGCTGTTCCGTATGTCTGGTAATAAAATTTGTTGTCGTATCGAAAATAACTTGCCTCCATACAAAATTCTACTATTTCCAAAAACAGCTCAAGGTGGATCTCGGTATTTATTTCGTGCCAGCGATCGGTGATGGTCTTGGTTACCAGTTTTCTCGGTACGTTCGTGAACAGAGAAACAACGTCGAGTGATACCATGATGTGATCTTCGGGGAGAATGAATGAATTTAGCTCATCGCATAATTTAAAGGAGCTAGCTGTGTTGAAAGTGCTGGTGAGGTGGGTGTTCAGTATGTTAGCCACAAATTTACATAGCTTGTAGGTCGGAGCGGAGTAGTTAGGCACAACAGGACGTAAAGGGAGATTTGTCTTATGCGCTTTAGGTTGTCCATAAATTCTGGGACAAACAGCATTATAGGTTTTTAACCATTTGGCGGTCTTGGAGTCTATGAGTTTCCAGTTGAGTAGGGTGGTTACAAAATTGTTGTTTTTCCTTTGGATTTTTTCTGTGGGGTCTCTGGGCACGTTGCGGTATGTTGCTTGGTCATCGACAAGGGCGCGTATTTTCTCATGGTATTCCTTAGCGTACATAATGACAGTGCGATTACCCTTGTCAGAGGACAGAACCAGGATTTCGGGATGAGCTTTCAGAAACTTAGCTGTTGTCTTCTGTGCTTCAGTACACCATCTGCCTATTGGTTCCAATGCATCAACCAGTGATCCAAAACCATGGATGTAGTTGAGAATAATGTTGGTAGCTCTGCACCGGTTACTATCCTGTATCCGTTTGTCTTGGTGCGACTGAATGATGGTTTCCAAATCGGACAAGACATGGAACAGAGGGTCTGTGAGAGATGGGTGACAGGTAACGCGAACTTTGGGCCGAGATTCAGTAATGCAGTGGTCTCTGGAGGCACTTGTACGTTGGTCGCGTTCGTTATAGCTTTCTCGTTGGTCTGTATGGTTGACAGAGAGTTCATACATTGAATAATGTTTTGTAGTTTGTTGGCGGTAGATTTATTTCTGTTGTTTAAATTGTTGTGGAATATATATTTTGGATGGTTGATGCATTGGAACCAATAGGCAGATGGTGTACTGAAGCACAGAAGACAACAGCTAAGTTCCTGAAAGCTCATCCCGAAATCCTGGTTCTGTCCTCTGACAAGGGTAATCGCACTGTCATTATGTACGCTAAGGAATACCATGAGAAAATACGCGCCCTTGTCGATGACCAAGCAACATACCGCAACGTGCCCAGAGACCCCACAGAAAAAATCCAAAGGAAAAACAACAATTTTGTAACCACCCTACTCAACTGGAAACTCATAGACTCCAAGACCGCCAAATGGTTAAAAACCTATAATGCTGTTTGTCCCAGAATTTATGGACAACCTAAAGCGCATAAGACAAATCTCCCTTTACGTCCTGTTGTGCCTAACTACTCCGCTCCGACCTACAAGCTATGTAAATTTGTGGCTAACATACTGAACACCCACCTCACCAGCACTTTCAACACAGCTAGCTCCTTTAAATTATGCGATGAGCTAAATTCATTCATTCTCCCCGAAGATCACATCATGGTATCACTCGACGTTGTTTCTCTGTTCACGAACGTACCGAGAAAACTGGTAACCAAGACCATCACCAATCGCTGGCACGAAATAAATACCGAGATCCACCTTGAGCTGTTTTTGGAAATAGTAGAATTTTGTATGGAGGCAAGTTATTTTCGATACGACAACAAATTTTATTACCAGACATACGGAACAGCTATGGGCTCTCCTTTGTCCCCAATATTAGCTGATATAGTATTCGAATCAATCATCCATAGTGCATTAAGCCACCTTCCCTTTGAAGTCCCTATTCTACGCAAATATGTAGACGATCTGTTTCTCATCATCCCAAAAGATTCCATCGACACCGTACTAGACACCTTCAACAGCCAGGAGGACCGAATTCAGTTCACCATTGAAATAGAACAAGACCGCAAACTACCATTTCTGGACTTGCTGATAAATCGACAGGAGGATCAATCACTTTTCACCGAATGGTATAGCAAACCTATCAAATCTGGAAGAATGCTAAATTTCCATTCTTACCATCAATACAAACACAAAATTAATGTAGCCAACAATTTTATTCACCGCGTTACCTCTTTAACATCTAATCCAGAGGCGATAAACGTAAACACCATCATTCTCAAACACCTACAGGCTAATAGCTACCCACGAACCCTGGTGTCTCGGCTCATCAACCTGTACCATTCTAGGCAACAAGAAGTTGTCCATCCTTCAGCTATCACACTGCCACCACCAGCACCTCCACCCACAACAGCTCCACAGCCAACAGCCCCACCGCCGTCCTCTCAGCAACCACATAAAGCCAGCAATGCACCATCCACGGCAAACAACCTTCAGGATATGGTCACCTTAGCAAGCACAACCAGCATAACACCCAGCACAGACATTGCTTACAGATCTCTCCTTTACATCCCCAAACTGAGTGATCGTCTCATTAAACTGTTCAAAAAGGATTATCCGCACATCTGCATCGCCACAAAATTGAACAAAACTGTGAACAGCTTCCACAGTCAAGTTAAGGATCCTACAAATAAAAACGAAAACAGCAACATTATTTATAAAATTCCGTGCAGCGGCTGTAACAGCAGCTACATTGGAATGACTTCAAACAAATTAAAAACCAGACTCTACGGACATGCATCGAACGTAAACAAACTCAACCAGATACAAAGTGCGGACACACAGACAATCTACCAGTTATCCGAGCGAAGAGAGAAAACCGCTCTCATTGAGCATTGCATCGACACAGAACACAGATTCGACTTAGAGAATACATGCATAATAGATAGATCGAAACACACAGCTTCACTACCATTTTTAGAAATGTGTCACATCTACTGTACACCACACATAGTGAACCGCCGTATTGATGTGGACAACCTCAACACAGCATACGCGGGGATCTTACACAAACTTAAAGCCTAAATGAAGATGGTATAACAGTTAACTGAACAGAAACACAAGTTGAAACCGCCACACTACTCCGACAGTGAAAATAAATTCCTCCCACCACCAAACTTATAAACGTAAGCATTAAAGTGTATTTCGATGTTTAGGCTAGTTTTTTCATGTTGTTTCAGTTTGTTTAGATTGTCCAATGATAAAAATTTTTTAAAATTAGTGACTAGTGAACTTTAAATGCAACCACCTGACGTAGTCCGATAATCATCATTGTAAGTCGAGGGAAAAAGTTTTGTAAGATGCAAAGTTATTAATAAATTACTCCTTTGAACAGTTTCCCCTGATGAAGGCACCAATAAGTGCTGAAACGTTGGGACGAATGACAATTACTTCGTTCTAAATTCTGAGATGAATGACTGCTAAGCCGAAATCCCAATTCTTGATACCATCTACAGTCGAACTCTCCCACCCAACTTTTCTTGATAGTTGGTGAGCGTACTGACAATAGAATGATCTTTATTGATGTGGTGGTAGTCACAACTTATGATAAAATATTTCAGAGAAATTATCAGAAATATGCGGGAATATTAGCGAAACTTCACTTCACAACAGTAATATTGGTATTATTCAGCATATATATATATATATATATATATATATATATATATATATATATATATATATATATATATATATATATATATATATATATATATATATATATATATATATATATATATATATATATATATATATATATATATATATATATATATATATATGTATATATATATATAAATATATATATATATATATATATATATATATATATATATATATATATATGTATATATATATATATATATATATATATATATATATATATATATATATATATATATATATATATATATATATATATATATATATATATATATATATATATATATATATATATATATATATATATATATATATATATATATATATATATATATATATATATATATATATATATATATATATATATATATATATATATATATATATATATATATATATATATATATATATATATATATATATATATATATATATATATATATATATATATATATATATATATATATTTATATATATATTAGAGTGGCCGCATTTTATATGGCCGTTTTTGAAACTATCGATCTTAATGAGCGCCGGGCTGATAAAGTTTCCTTTCGACCTCCACAATAAGCCACGAAAATTTGAAGTTGATCGGAGTTTATTTAATGGACCCACAAAGCGCTCAAAGTTTGGAAATCGATTTATATGGAAAATTGGACGGTTTTTCTCATTTTCAAACATATATTTCTAGAAAGCGAATTCAAATACACTCATATTTTTATAAAATAGTTATGTTATTATCCTAATCTAAGTACAAGGAGGTCTATGAATTTTTGTGTTCATTGACCAGTGCTGATTTTGAATGAGAATGATATTTTTTTCGGTAAGACTCAACAACTTGCAATATGAACTGGAGTTCATCTTCATTATGCGTTAAAACACGGTTATAATCTTTTATAAATTTAACACCACGCTCTGCGGCGTCGTTTACAACAAGTAATTTTTGACAGAAGTCCGACGCAATCTGGTATTCTTCAATATTTTTCCATTCGGCTGGATCACGATCGAAAAAATCAGTATTGAGTTCAAAACTCGAAAAAAAAGCTTTTGTTTTATATGAAACAAAATGGGATAAATCACATTCCAGTAACTGTTCAGGATTTGGATGCTTGCGATATTCTACAAAAGCTACTAAAGGATCCTTCGCTTTCAGTTGCTTAATCATTTTTCGTTTGATTTCGAGCGGGACGTCTGGATCTAAGAAAGCCAATCCAACTAATTCTGGGCTTAAATACCACAAGTGATTCCTCATCTTCTCAATTATAGCGTTTGAAACGACTTCATCAAATTCGACGTATGCGAATGAATCACGTAGAAAATCCATATCTTGATTAGGACATTTAATAGCATTCGTGCATCCGAACCAAACCCTAATGTAAAGTTTGACTACAAAAATTGAAATGTCTCGAATGCAATTTAGCTCTTTCGTGGTCAATTCAAATTGAGATCGAAACAAATACATTTTCAGGCAATAGATGTTTTTTGACATGAATCTCGCGTGTGACGTAGCACCACATGAGTGAAATGGAGCCGCTTTACCACCAAGAAATGTGAATACCAACTCCAAAAGTTCTTTATAATCGCCACGAATTTGATTGCGTTTGAGCTGGTTTTGGCAAAACTGCTTGATTTGATCGATATCTTCATAGGACATTTTTGAGCGAACTATTGGATCATTGAGGCTGTCAATAAATTGGTTCTGCTCGATTCCAGGCCAAGCTTTCGCAAAACGGTTGAATATCAGGGTTTCGGGACCGCTGCTTTTGCCATATTTCTTCTCGAAAACACTTTTGCATACAATTTCATATATATGATGACGACAAGCAAAGTGAGTCAGTTTCCGACCGAGCAAATTACTCAAAAGAACACAAGCACCTTTGTTCAAGCTAGTGTTTGTGGAAGTGGTATCGAAGCTTGCTGCTACAATCTTGTCAGAAATATTCCAATCCACAAGCGTTTCATAAACTGCTTCGGCGATATTTTTGCCGGTACCCGAATCAATTTTAGGTGCTCCCAAAAACTTTGCTGTCCCGTCGTAACTCACAAGAACTGCTATTCGTTCAACGTGAGATCTACCGACCAAATCGGTTAAAATTTTACCGTCCCAATGAATCACCAAACGATCGCTAGTGCTGATCTGTTTTACACGAAAAAAAAACAATAAAAAAAAAAAAATCTATCAAACAGGTTAATCAAAATTCATGAATATTACGTTGTAAATGAAGTCGGATTTTGCTTCAACAATTCGATTGTGACGGTTCTCTTCACGCTTTCGTTGCAATGATGTTCGATTCAGAGTATAATCACGGGATGGTAACTTCAACCCCTCCAACGCTGCCATCAAAATATGCATCGCATCTCTGTCCGATACCTGATATCAAAACAAAAGAAGTATGAAAACGAATCAACGAGTCACTATTTCATTTGTTTCACCTTTGCTTTATCAAGTGCAGAACATAAACGTGGTGCTATCCATTGTTGTTTTCTAGTAAAACGCCTTTCCTGTGATATAGGCGCATCAATTTCACCGTCGTATATTTCAGGAGCATCAGAAACACTTCCCGTGTCTTCATTTGCGTTATGATCTGAATACGATATAAAAAATATGGTATTTTTTCCATTCAGATTACATCACCTACCAATTTTTCGACGTGTTGATGTTTTTTCATTCTTCAACCGATCATCTTCCTTCTTTTGTCGCGCTTCTTCTTTCCTTCTGCTCAATTCTGATCTATTTTCCCTAGCGGTTAATACAGCGTCAACTCCCAGCATTGATCCAGGTCGCCCTTTCTGTCGCTGTTTTTCAAGAAAATCACGATCTTCTTTATTGTGCATGATGGTCAACGCATCGGCTCTCGCAATATCAAAAAGATCGTCTAGATCGTTTATAAACGCATCATATGTTTGCTTCAAAGTTGCTCCCATTTCATCCACACTCTT